>NC_069802.1:12012500-12157922 GCF_027406575.1 Nycticebus coucang
AAATCAACTTTTAAGACCTCTCCTGCCTGGGTAAACACCACTGTGTGAGAATCGGAAGTGGCAAGATTACACCCACTCAATTTATGTGACCAGGCAAGGCAATTTATGTGTCTTACAGGATAGGAAATGGGTGTGGTGAGCAGCCCCAACATTCAGAGGTATAAATAAAGTCAGGCATAGCACAGCATCTAGCCTGGGGACTTACAGAATTGTTTTTAATTTGACATTTCTAAAAACAGCTTCTATACTGAGTATCTTGACTAGCAAACAATACGAAAACCAAAATACATGCAATTCCATTCTCCCAGAATATCCTTTTGGTGTCACTAAAAAATTGCTCATTTTTCTTTCCTTCTCTTTATTTATTTATTTTTATTTTTCATTTTTCCAAACCCTCAAGTGGAATAAAATAATTTTTCTCTTGTTAACTTTATTCATATGAAATGCAAATGTTTGCTAAATATGTGGGGGAGATTTTCACCTTCTCTCCCAAAGGTCAAATGCAAATTAAAATAGCATAAACACAGTTTTACCCATCCTATTGGCTACGATGAATAAAGAATTTTTCTTTTCTTTCTTTCTTTTTTTTTTTTTTTTTGAGAGAGTCTCATTCTGTTGCCCTGGGTAAGAGTATCATGGCATCATCATAGCTCATAGCAACCTCAGACTCTTGGGCTCAAGCGATTCTCTTGCTGCAGCTTCCCAAGTAGCTGTGACTGCAGGTGCCTACCACAATGCTCAGCTAATTTTTCTATTTTTTAGTGGGCTTTGCTCTTGCTCAGGCTGGTCTGGTCCTGAGCTCAAGGGAGCAAATGGCCTTCACCTCCTAGAGTGCTAGGATTCCAGGCATGAGCTGCCACTCCTGGCCTGAGTAAAGAATTTTAAGACTCAGTGTTGGAGAAGTTATGAAGTTGATAGCCTCAGATTTAACCAGCAAGTGGTTCTATATTATCCTTTGAAGAGTGATTTAAAAATAAATGTCAAAATCATCAGGGTTTTTCATTTCTCATATTCAGCAATTCACCCTTTAGGAATCTGTCCTGAAGACAGATGGAACACACACAAAGATTTCCAGAAGAAAATGTCCATTGCAACATTGTTTAAAATGAAAAATTGGGCGCAACATGAACATCCAACAACAAGAAATTGCTTAAATAGAATAATGGTATATACTTTTGTTTATACGATATAAGCTTATGTTAGGCATTAGAATGATTTGAAGAATTTCAATCCTGAAGTCCAAAGCTGATATTCAAAAAAAAAAGTCTGTAAAAACCATTTGTAATTGAACTATTCACAGTAAGCCCTGTTAACATTAAGATGTATAATTTTAAAGTTATTTTCCTCTCCTTCTAAAAATTCTGAGATTTTTCAAGTGAGTAGTGTGTTCACATGGTTTAAAAAAATACAGAAAAAGGGTATATGATAAAGTTACCCTCCTATTTCTGTCCTCTGGCCACCAAGATTCCCACCCCCAAAACAACTAATATTTTGAGTTTCTTGTGTATATTTCCAGAAGTATTTTTTTTTTTTGGCCAGGGCTGGGTTTGAACCCACCACCTCTGGCATATGGGGCTGCCGCCCTACCCCTTTGAGCCACAGGCACCGCCAGAAGTATTTTGTGTACAGTCATCCCTTGTCTACACAGGGGATGAGTACAGGTGGATCTGCACATAGGTCCATCATTCATTTTTTAAAATGATGATATGGTATTCCATGCTAAGACCATGCCAAAATTAGGATAAATACGTAATTTATTTCCAAAATCAAGATACTTTTGAAAGGGAAGGGTGTACTATTACCATGGCAGAATAACCAGAATAAACAAAGATTCCTTCAGACAAAGCTGGGTATATGGTTATCCTAACCGCACATGAGTATAACCTCTCCAATGAATCCTCTGTTGGTGGACAGTTCAGTTGCTCCTAATCATTTGCTACTGAAACACTGTTGCAGTAAAAAAGTTTATATGTGTCCTTTCACACAAGTGGGAGTGCATCTGCGGAATATAATACTCAGAAGGGAAATGGTGTAGTCCAAAGATATTTACATTGTTTTTATTTGCTAGGTATTTTCAGATTGTCATCCATAAAGGCTGTCATCATTTTCATTTTTTTCTGAAACAAGCCAGTATTGCCCTTAAAATAAACAATGAAACAATAAGTTACTTTCAAAATTAAAAATTATTTGAAAAATGTAGGTTGAGCAAGTTGAAAGCATTCTTAGTCATAAACATATAGGAACACGAGACTGGGAACAATTAAAGTTGGGTGTATTTAGACTATAGAGGAGTTTCAAAAACAAACATAAACCACACAAGAAATGTGTGCAAATGAACAGATTGTGCAGTCACAGGGAACAAGCTCTTTGTAAAAATATTGCTGTGCGTCTCCCATCCCCCTTCTTATTTTTTTATCTTACACATTCTTCTTTTTGTCCAACTAGGCAAGTTTGTTTTCATCTGAAGTCAATAAGTGACAACCAATGGCTGGGAGATGCCTGCGTTTGGGTTTTGGTTGGTTTGGTTTGGAGTTTTTTGGTTTTCTGTTTTCTTCAAAAAACAAATAATTCCCCAAACTGCTATTCTAATACTTACAGGCAGCTACTAAAGTTGTTAGATCTGAAGACAAAGAGGTAGAGAAATCTCTCAGGAGGCCAACCGGGTGAGAGGATTTGCTAAAATTGTACCATTTGAACATTGTAAGAAGCAAATACCTACTACCATCAAAACAGACTCTTTTCTGCTTTGGTATCTAAACACTGGGAGAAAAGAAACATGCTCTTCCACTTACAAAATGAAATCTCCACTTGCCAAAAATATGTTCTAATAATCTCATATATTCAGGCCCTAACCGTAAACATCTTACTACTCATAAGACAGTCCTAATAGAAGCTTTAGATCTACCATATAAATTTGGATGCCAGGAAGTTACATGACCAAGTACAGAGTGTTCTCCAGTGTATGAGGGAGGAACGCTATGAGAACTTTTGCCATATCCACATGATGAAACAGCATTTGAAAATTATTTCCAAAAGAATACACCACAAAAATGAATATAATTTTAAAATTTTGTATTTGTAATGGATATATAGAACCACAGCATCAGGCTGACATATAACAAATATTTCCTGAATGATTGCATTTGGGGTAAGACAGATATTTATCTGTTAAAATCACACCCCTGATGAAACATTATGGAGCTAAAAGGCAAAACTGCCCTTTTGCAATTGCAATTCCTTTCAAAATCAGAGATGTTAAAAAAATGCTAGCTTGTCAGTGCTTTCACACTTAAAGCAGTAACCATAGACACTAGTCACAGAATAATTGTGTTAGTCTCCCTCCAGTGGAAATTTAAAAGTTGTTTCCAGTCTTTCTGATACTTCAAAATATGTTGAAATGTAAAGTGTGTGTGTGTGTGTGTGTATGTGTGTGTGGTTTCCTGTAAGTGGAAGTGCACCTGTCGGGCTAAAAAAAAAGAAAAAAATCCTTACATGTTAAATTGTGTTAAAATATTTCACAGATATGATGCTTTTCATTCTCATAACAGCCATGCAAGATGGGTTCAGTTGCTCCTAATTTATAGACGAGGAAATTAAAACTAAGGTTCAGCGTGATAAAATTATTTCTCCAAGGTCACACATACAGCTAGCAAGTGGTAGAGTTGGGGTTTCATCCTATTCCCAAATGCCCTGCCCTTTTCCCTCTTACATAGTCTCATAAATGTTTTCCTAGAAGCCAGAAACTAATAGCATAATAGAATGTCCAAGCCACCCCTGAAGTCTTGATCATCTAAATTCAAAACATTAAAACAATGAATGGAATGATGGCTTAATGGACAGGTCTGTGCTGTGTCCTAGTCTTCCACTGATGGGTCTGGATCCTATAACATGAAAAGGGACCCTCATGGGCTTTAGTCAAATCCAGGAAGGTCCCCCCACACCCTCAACACATTTTGTCTTTTCGAAATCTTTATTCCATGACCCCTGCCAGATCCCACCTGATTCTGTACTTAAGATCTTCCTGGAATAAAGTTAGTTCAACAAAACTCGCGGTATTTCCTGCCTCCTGGGTTTGCTTTATAAAAGAGAGGTCCATTTGGATAGTTTGGCACAAATCCCCTCACAGATGGCATTTAAGAGAGATTTGTCTTCTTAATTACGTTACAGATGGCAGCCATGGCCAAGGGCCAGGGCTCAGAACTTTTAAAATAGTTCTTAGAGCTAATGACCTAATCGCCATTACCCTTTATAATGGAGTATCTCCCCTCGGGGGCTTTGTAACACTTTACACATGCAAAGTGTGTATGACAACATTTATGAGGCGGACTTGACATGTCTCAAAAAAAACCTTAAAAATATGGGGTTTCTTTTATCTAGCAATTTTACGACTGGGAATTTGTCCTAAGAAAATGGGCAGGAAAAAAGATTTATGTACACTACTGTTCATCACCAGCTGATTTATAACAGCTTAAAAAATATAAACACCCCAAATGCCCAGCCATAGGAGAACACTAAGTAATTTATTGTACATCCCTATAGGAAAAAAAAATCTGCAGCCATCAAAATAGTGTTCTCAAAGAATACTTAGTAACATAGGGAAAGCCCCGTGATCAAAGTCAAGGGAAAATGAAGGCTAGAAAGCTGATGGGTCATATACACCCTCAGCCACGTCATTTATATACATACAGGTACATAAATGGAAGGACATAAACCAGAAAGGCAACAGTGTCTGAGTGGTCTGTTTTGCATGAGCTTTCTCCTTTATATATTTTTAAAATTTTTATTTTCACATACTGATTATATATTATAGTTAAATCCAAAACAAAAAGATGACTTTCTCAGCTATAGGCCTCCCTCTGCCTCAGCCAAGCCAATTAGACGCGGCTGTTCCTCTCTAGCCTCTTGCTGTATGACCAGTTCACTCACTACTGGCATCATCACTGGTGTGTGGAAAGAGGGGATATGTGGCGAAATTCAAAGCCATCTTTTTGGTAGAAGGGAATGATTGTCGTACATTTGTTTGGAGAAGATTCGAAAGTCCTCCTGTGGCTAAAGTGATTGGGAGATTTTCTTTATCTATATAACCCCCGAGGTAGATATTGTCCCATGGCGGTAGACAACCATATCTTGGTCTAAGAAAATACAAACCTCTAAAGTAAAAATTCCCCTGCCGTCACTGAGCAGCAATGGCCTTTGCGAAGCACCTGCCTTCTCCTTTGGACACTCTGGTCTGCCTGCCTTCCATTTCTTTCTGCTTGATGCCTTAGGTCTGAAAAGTTCTAAACCAACCTAAGAACTACTACCTGGGTCCTTCCCCGCTCCTAAGTCAAAATGCTATCAAACTGTCCAGATATGGAAATCAAAACACCAGCTCTGCATGGCAGTTGATATTCTGGCCCTACACCTTCATTAACTCTTAATTCCAGTTTGTTTCAGCCTGACCTTGCATGCTATTCCTGTCTGTTTTCTCTTCCTGGCATATGAAAGAATCAGCTTCCCGTTCTTTTCTTTGCCCCCACTCATTTAAAGTTTGCTGCCAAGAGCCTTGCTTTCTGCTGCCGGAAAGTCAGATCTCAGAGGTCCTTTTTATATTTATCTTGTTGTCAAGTTCCATATAACTCGAATTCTACTCTTTAATTTTCCTTTTGGAATTAAGATGTCTCATATTTTTTTTTCCTTAAGTTTTTTTTTAAAAAGGATTGTAAAAAGTTACGGCATATGCCATCTTAGCCACTGAAATGTAGTATAAAGACAATTCCAACAGTAATCTACCTAATCCAATGTATTGCTAATTATCAAATATTTGTTTCTATGTGGTTCTAAGCCCCCAAACTGTGTCTCTTTATGTAATTTATAATAATTTATGTGAAGGTGGCATTAATTGTGTTACATTAGCAGATGGAGTTGCATTTCGAGAAGTTTGACCTAGCTGAATTAAGTTCAGCAGTTCACATTTCTCTTTTTCTCTCTTGGGAGCTCAGCGCCCACATTCGCTCTCTCCGCTTGCTCCAGCTTCTCAACAAACCAACCAACAAATATTCTGAGAACTTCTCCTTTCCTCGTTCCTTCATCCTTAGATAGAAATCAGTAGAGATTAATATGTCCCCAGCCTCAGTTATATTTCTACTTTACTATCAATGAAAGGCTGGTGTAAAGCACCCCTGTAAAGGCTCGCGGATACCTAACAAGCACAGGGGCAAATTTTTCAACATCTTTGATGTCAAGCCATATAGGAGCCATCTACTTCACCTTCCTCTAAAGTCAGGCTCCTCTTTGGGGTCCCACTGTGAATCTTGTCACCCTGGAAAAGCCAGCACCCTGTTCCATGGTCAAACACATATCCATCTGGCCCTCTCTCATGCTCAGAATGCACAAGTTCATGTCCTCGTAACCAACATCCAACTCTTGGATCACCCAATGGAACGTGTTGGTTCCGCCTTATAAATTCACGGTTTCTGAACTCAGCTGAGTCCCCACTGAGACCATAATCTTCTCCCGTGCCCCTCAGCAACTAATCCAACCGCCTGCTTCTCTCTTCGCGTGGCAGAACGCTCCGTCAGTTATCCTCAGCTGTCCCTGCCTGCTGCTGCAATGACAACGTTGGGGCCCTCCGGAATGACACTGTAGACACTCCGCTCCTTATTTACACATCTCTGCCTTCACCGCCCTTCCTGTGAGGATGTAAAAAGTCTTCTCTTCCTGGTCAAGACCATCCCATCCTAACTTCCAAGGCTTCTGTCCTTCTTCACTTTCTTACCAGGCTTCTTTTCCTTGTCCCATACGCAAGATAAAAAACATTTCTACCCTTGACACCCATTCTCTTCCCTTCTGTCCCAGGCCTCAGGCCTGTGAGAACAGAACCCAGCCCCAGCCTTCACTTCTCTCCTGTTTGATCCCCCTCACAATCTGACTCCAATTTTCACCATCTGGTACAAATCCGCTTACAGTCGACAGTCGTCCCTTACTTGCAAATCCAAGGGACAGCGTTCAGTTGTTCCATTTCCCTTTCTTCCTGCAGACACCTCCTTCTCAACGATGCCCTAACACTTCACTTCCCTTTTTCTCTGCTCCCCTTTTCCAGTCTTCCTCCCAATTCCTCCCTCTCTCTTCTTCCTTAAATGACAGTTTCCCCAGGTCACACCCCACCGCCCGTTACTCTTCCTAGTCTATCCTTGGGTGTCACTGACATTCATCCTCATGGTTTATCCTCTGCCTAAACATTACTGATTCTCAAATCCCTCTTGGCTGTCCAGGGCTCCTACTGGGTATTTTAATGCCACGAAATATCCCCGAGAAGGTCACCGCTAGTGCATAGATCTAACACACCACGATTCATTCTTTGTCCCAAGTTAATGCCTCTGTCTAAGCCTAAGCATGCAAACCAAAATAAATTGAGGTTGCCATCTCCTCCATTCCAACAGTAATGCAAAACATACTGCCGAGGGAAACGAGGGTTGAACAAAGGAAAGGCTTTGACTTTAGATTTAAGGGCTCCTGTTGAAACCAGAGAGTCCCTCCAGAAATTCAGTGGAAGTGAGACCACATGTTTTGAGATCATTTCTTTAACCCCTTGGGAAGCAAAGTTTTGTTAGTGCTATAACCAGAATGGCTCAGGTAAGAGCTTTACTTTAGGACTACTGGTGAAGGCGTGAACAGTCACAGGACTGCGTGTGAGGCCGGCTTCCGTTTTGCAGTGTGTAAGCTGAATGTTTTCTGGAGGTCGCAGCATACGTTGTTAAGGGTACCGCTCTGTGTCACTAGCACGCATGGTGGCACCAGACCTAACCTCCCACACTGGGACCTGACGCTGCCCCACCACTCTGCAAATCTGTGCTGCATCCTCGGCAACGGTGCTACAAAGGGTCGTCGTCTGCTTTTCAATGTTCCACCCGGAAGAGAAATGCTAACTGCATTAAATAGTGTAGGAACTTCAAAGCATAAATCCCTTCCAGGAAATGCTGAGAAATAAGATTTTGCTCGAATCAACAGAATATTTTTCAGTGAATTTGATGCATAGCCAATGTTGAAAATTTGCTCTCAGGGGCATTTTCAGAGTCCATATTACGTACCCTTAATAATATGGGGAGAATATCTTTGAAATTCTCCCCAGAACTGTGGACAGTCCCGGACTTACCTACCTTGACCTTCCTTCTCCATTAATTTGAGTATGCACCATATGTTGATTATAGTACTTTTTAAGTACGAGGTCCTGTAGCAAATGTGTTCAGCCAGAATAATTTTTTTAAAAGCTCCAGATTTCAGCTGCATCTTATTTTATAATTTATTGTGGAGGGAAGACTCTCTTATTCTTTTGCTTCATAATTCCAGATGGAGGAAGCCCCATTCGGATAATGCCTTTGGACATCTTTCTGGTCTTGCTCCTGTGTTACCTGAGCTGTGTTCCTGAAAAGGGGCTGAGCGTGTTCAACCACGCCTCTTCCTCCAGACTCTCAGGACATGGGCTGTCCCTTTTACTCCCTGCTACAAGTTCTACCGAAGCAGCCCCTCCAGAGGAGGCCTGCATTGTGGGCGCCTCCTGGGCTGGGTGGGTGAGTCTGCCTTAGCCAAGCCAGAAATAGCAGCAAGCCCACTTCCATACACCAAAGTCACGGCCTCAAACCGGCGCTTACCATTAAGACAGTTAACACTTTGATCTCTGTCTAACTCCTGCAACTCCCAAGAGGCGTAACCGGTGACCACATTACTAATCCCGAGCAAACAAAACCAATTATTAAGCAATGCCTATTTGCTGGTTTGGGTCCAGACATTTACATAGTCAATTCTTCTCCCTTTCTCTCAGTTGATAATTCCTATTTAATACTTTACAAAGCGTAGAAAAAGTTGTTTTAGTTACATGGAACAACTTGCATGGAACAGTTACATTCTGTTGGTGTTTCCTTTACACCATATCTGGAAGGTTAACAGCATGAAAAATAAATACGAAGAGACACAAAGAGAATAAAAATGTAATGAGATTGCCAAGGAGCAAAGACAGGCCATTGTAACCTGACTTGGGAGGCAAATAACACATCGGAAAGACCAAGAATTTGAGAAAATACTTTCAAATGTTTATTTTTGCAATCAATTTCAAAGTCAAGCAACCTCTCTCGGTGGTTACTTACTATTCATAGGAACTGCCAGCACCTAGCCACGTAGCCTTGCTTTATTTAATGACAAAGAAGACAATTTATATTCGATTATATCCTGCAACATTCATAGACCTTTCATCAACATGTTGGCCATTTTAGCAGCACCATATTTTTCTCATTCGGTCCTTCTGAAGGAAAGCCAGAAGAAATAATCCATTTTAGAATATTTTTCTAGCATTAGTGTTTGAAGAAATTTAGATCCTAAAAATAAGTAGGGCATGACATCACAACATTTTTGAATACACAAACTCAGTGTTAACGTGGGTTGAATCCATGACACCCGTGGCAAGGGATGCCTCAATTCTTGTCCTGTAATTTTGGGGCATCAGAACATCTGTTATATTAGTGGGGCCAAGGCTGGATCTGCACCACCTTTTTGTTTCAACATTATTGTCAGGTTAGGCGATATATTGTAAAGCAATGGGAAAGCTTTCTGTGTGATAAGTCTGTCCTTTCACTATCACTTTTAGTTATCAGTATTGCATTCTTTTAACCATTTATTCCTCAAATGTCATTTTATTGCCTACGTTGAATAAATGTCAGAGTTGCAAATTTTAAGAACATTTCCTAGGAAGTGAAATAAAACCTGGTAGCTCCAGAGTAAATAAATAAATAGCACAAAGAAAAAAAAAGAAACCATCTCCTATCACATGCAGAATTATCTGAAGAGGGGCTGACGTGTACTAGAAATCAGCCAAATTTTTTGTCACTGAAGCCTTTCAAGCTTAGGCTGAGCAGGTCTGTGGTGGGGACTCAATCCTGGAATTCTTTGATCTCAGCCATTAAGGCCCTTCTAAGTGCCCCAAAGTGCCCATCAGATCAGTTGCAAAACCTACCTATTCAGACTCCTCTCATTTTTAAACTTGTTCTTCCTTTCACCAAGTTCCAGGAACTACCTGAGATGCAGCCAAATGGCCTGTCATGGCACAACGCAAAACCGATGGGTGTCCACAAAATGGCACAACAGAGGGTGCTGGGGCTAAGGGTGGCGCCCTCCTGGGTTTGGTTTCTGCCCCAGTCACTTGCTGTGCACACTTGCTGAAGTCACTTTACCTCTCTGTGCCTTGGTTTTCTCGTGTTATGCTGTAAATGGGATGATATTAAAATAAAAGTGTTTTCAACATTGATGAGTTTATACATTTAAAGCACTTAAAACAGTGCCTGGTGTGTCGGGGGCACTTGGCAAGCGTCAGTGTGGGCTTCGTGGGCACGACGGTGCTTTTGACTTGCTCTCGGGCCAGTAATTATGACAAAGTCAGTGTTAGAGACAAAAGTGGTATAATAATCCAGACTTAAATTCCAAGACTCACAGTCTTTTTTTTTGAGACAGAGTCTCACTCTGTCTCTCTGAGTAGGGTGCTGTGGCATCATCATAGCTCACAGTAACCTCACACTCTTGGGCTTGAGCAATCGGCCTTCCATGCAGCTGGGACTACAGGTGTGTGCCACTGTGCCCAGCTAGTTTTTCTATTTTTAGTAGAACCAGGGTCTCGCTCTTGCTCAGGCTGGTCTCAAACTCCTGAGTTCAAGCAACCCACCTGTTTCAGCCTCCAAGAGTGCTCGGGTAACAGATGTGAGCCACTGAGCCCAGCCCAGAACCCACACTCTTAACTATCTACTTAGTGTTGGGTTCTGAGTTAAGTGCTATACCCAAGTTATCTCATTTATACCCCAGGAAAATATGGCAAATATTATTATAATACATTTCATAGATAAGGAATCTGGGGCTTAGGTAGGTTATATAGTTTGTCCAGTATCACCAGCAAGTTTTCTTTATTTTTTTTATTTATTATTATTTTTTTATTATTAAATCATAGCTGTGTACATTAATGCGATCATGGGGAACCATACACTGGTTTTATAGACCATTTGACATATTTTCATCACACTGATTAACATAGCCTTCCTGACATTTTCTTAGTTATTGTGTTAAGACATTTACATTCTACATTTAGTAAGGTTCACATGTACGCTTGTAAGATGCACCGTAGAGGTCTGGTCCTACCAGTTAGCCTCCTTCTGCCCATCCTCTCCCTCCCCTCCCCTTCCCTTCCCCCTTCCCCATATTCTTAGGTTATAATTGGGTTATAGCTTTCATATGAAAGCTATAAATTAGTTTCATGGTAGGGCTGAGTACACTGAATACTTTTTCTTCCATTCTTGAGATACTTTACTAAGAAGAATATGTTCCAGCTCCATCCATGTAAACATGAAAGAGGTAAAGTCTCCATCTTTCTTTAAGGCTGCATAATATTCCATGGTGTACACATACCACAATTTATTAATTCATTCGTGGATTGATGGGCACTTGGGTTTTTTCCATGACTTAGCAATTATGAATTGGGCTGCAATAAACATTCTGGTACAAATATCTTTGTTATAATGTGATTTTTGGTCTTCTGGGTATATACCTAGTAGACCTAGTAGAGGAATTGTAGGATCGAATGGCAGGTATATTTTTAGATCTCTAAGTGTTCTCCAAACATCTTTCCAAAAGGAATGTATTAGTGTGTATTTCCACCAGCGCAGTGTAGAAGCTTCCCTTTTCTCCACATCCACGCCAACATCTCTTGTCTTGGGATTTTATGATACGGGCTAATCTTACTGGAGTTAGATTTTATCTCAAAGTAGTTTTGATTTGCATTTCTCTGATGATTAAGGATGATGAGCATTTTTTCATATGTCTGTAGGCTGTGCGCCTGTCTTCTTCAGAGAAGTTTCTCTTCAAGTCCCTTGCCCAGCCTGCAATGGGATCACTTGTTCTTTTCTTGCTAATACATTTGAGTTCTCTGTGGATTCTGGTTATTAAACCTTTGTCAGAGACATAATCTGCAAATATCTTCTCCCGTTCTGAGGGCTGTCTGCTTGCTTTACTTACTGTGTTCTTGGCTGTGCATAAGCTTTTTAGTTTGATCAGGTCCCAGTAGTGTATTTTTGATGCTGCTTCAATTGCCCTGGGGATCCTCCTCATAGAATATTCGCCCAGGCCAATTTCTTCAAGAGTTTTCCCTGCACTTTGTTCTAGTATTTTTATAGTTTCATGGATTAAGTTTAAATCTTTAACCCACTGAGAGTCTATCTTAGTTAATGGTGAAGGTGTGGGTCCAGTTTCAGTCTTCTACAGGTCGACAGTCAGTTCGACACCCAGCACCATTTATTAAATAGGGAATCTTTTCCCCACTGAATGTTTTTAACTGGCTTGTCAAAGATTAAATAAGGGTAAGTAGCTGGATTCATCTTTTGGTTCTCTACTCTGTTCCAGACATTTACTTCACTGTTTTTGTGCCAATACCATGCTGTTTTGATCACTATCGATTTATAGTACAGTCTGAGGTCTTGTAGTGTGATTCCTCCTACTTTGTTTTTATTTCTGAGGAATGTCTTGGCTATTCGAGGTTTTTTCTGATTCCATATAAAACAAAGTATTATTTTTTCGAGATCTTTAACATATGACAGTGGAGCTACAAAACTCTTAGAAGTGATCTAGGAATACAGCAGCGTCTCAGGTTATAAAATCAACATTCATAAATCAGTAGCCTTTATATATACCAACAATAGTCAAGCTGAAAAGACAGTCAGGGACTCTATTCCGTTCACCATAGTGCCAAAGAAGATGAAATGTTTGGGAGTTTATCTAACAAAGGACGTGAAAGATCTCTATAAAGAGAACTATAAACTCTAAGAAAAGAAATAGCTGAAATGTTAACAAATGGAAAAAACATACCATGCTCATGGCTGGGAAGAATCAACATTGTTAAAATGTCCATACTACCCAAAGCAACATACAATTGTAATGCAATCGCTATTAAAGAAAATTTTCTTTAGAAAGGCTTGATTAGAACACAAGTCCTTCTATGTTTGTCTTTGGAAGTATGTCCATATGTACATAGTTATAACAATAGCCCTTTTGTAAAATCCTTCAATTAAATGGCATCAGAAAATATTATAGGTTTGTTTCACCTCCTAGGTCTCTTTCATAACCTACCCAAGATTTAATTTGGGGACATTCCTTATTCAAATTTTACTTTCTAATTGGGACTATTTTCCTTCAAGTAATACAGATTTCCTAAAGACTCGATGGCTTGTAGTGAGAGATGATGCCAATCCTGCTCCTTTATGGAAGATGCTGTGAAGTTTCATGAATAGGACATGTTAATTTCATCAAGGACAAAGAAGGGATCATAGCTACTTTTGTATTCCCCCACAGAGCTAAGTGTAGACCCTCAACCATACTACATACTCAGTAAGTACTCACTGCTTAAATGTTCCCAAATTGCAGACAAGTGCGTCTTTATTTTTCGTTATAATGACCTTGAGAAATGATCCTTATGCGGGAACTGGGAAAACTGGTAATAGCCTCAATCTGAATTCTATTTCCGTTTCTGCCCCAAGAGCGCAAGGGTGAGAGAAGTGTCTGAGTTCTAATCCCAGGTCAACCAACTTGGGCGCCTTACTCACCCTCTCTGCTCTTTTCCTCACCTGTGAATAGGAATAATAATAGTATCTATGCCACTTAGAATCCTTATGAGAAGTAATTAAACAAAACACAAAGTACGTCAGGAGATCTTTTGGCCTATGGTGAGCACTCAGTAAATGTGAGCCATTGTTTTATTATTTGCTCGCTAATGGGCCTGGGGCAAATCACATAACCTTTCTGTTCCAGAATTTCTTCAGCTGTAAAACAAAGAGTCTGAACACAGTTGCAAAGGTCCTCCTGCTCTAGGGGGGAATGAAGGGTCCAGCGCTCCCGACCTAAATTTGACAGGAGACCCTGAAGATAAATGTTCTGATTGTGGTACAAGAATGAAGAAGGTGAGGGTGATTGGTGGGATTACACCTGCGGTGCATCTTACAGGGGTACATGTGAAACTTAGTAAATGTAGAATGTAAATGTCTTAACACAATAACTAAGAAAATGCCAGGAAGGCTATATTGACCAGTGTGATGAAAATATGTCAAACGGTCTATAAAACCAGTGTATGGTTCCCCATGATCGCATTAATGTACACAGCTATGATTTAACAATGAAAAAAAATGTGGTTGTAGAATATTTAATGTCATGAGATGAGAAAATGTCAGTGATATGTAACTAAGTGAAGTAGATTTTTCAGTGTAACATCAAAACATTAACAGATTTACATATAGATGATGAAGTATGGATGGATGCTTTTTAAAAATGTAGTAAAAAGCCACATAGCGCTAAATGTACCATCATAACCATTGTTTAAGTACACAGCTAAGCAGTGTTAAGAATATTTACGACAAATCTTCAAAACATTTTTATCTTGTGTAACTGAAACTCTACACCCGTTAAATAACACCATATTTCCCCAGCTCCAAGCCCCTAGCAAATAACATTCTACTTTTTGTTTCTATGAATTTGACTGCTTTAGATAACACATATAAATGAAATTATACACAATATTTGTCTTTTTGTGACTGACTTATTTCACTTAGCACAATGTCCTTAAGTTTCTTCCATGTTGCCGCAAATAAAAGAATTTCCTTCCTTTAAAAAAAAAAAAAAAGAATGAAGAAGGCGGCGAGATGAAATAGTTTCCCGTTTTCATCTCAGTAGAGCTATCCTAGGCCTTAAGTGATCAAACCTGATAACAGCTGGCCAGGAAGAAAGCTACCATGTAGGAAAGCAGATGTGGAGGCTGGAGGGAAACGGGAGTGCTGCTGGGCCAAGCATTCACAGGCCAGGATGGGGAGACTGACGTGCAGTTCTCCTAAGCAGGGTTACTTTTCAGGTCAGTAAACTAGAAGGAGTTTCCTAGAATTTTTCAGTAAACTATGCAGATTCAGAACAATGGAGGTCCCTTTGAGGCCTCTATCTCCTTGAGTAACTTAATTCGAACCTTTTGTATAGGGAAAATATTAACATTCATTTGCAAATATCTGGGCAATATTGGAAATATTTGGGAGATCCTGTCTTCGCTTTCCAAGCTATCCCTGGGGACTTGATTATCGGTGCTCCAGGTAGGTTTCTGGAAGAGCATGACACGCAATGAAGCACAGATATCAGGAGGAGGAGGAGCTTAACAGGCACCATTTATTGAGCACCTACTGCGCGCCCACAAGGCGCCGGCTGCCTCCTGTACACGTTTAGGGCTTTTATCCACACCCTTGAATGTCTCACTACTAAGTGTCACAGGTCAAGGACATTGAGGGAAGGGGAGGCTCTCTGACTTGCACTGTCACAGAGCTGGTCGGTGACAGCACTGAGATTTGATCCAACCTCTATAGAGCCCATGGCTTGTGCTATCAACCTTCAACTGCTTCTGACTGAAAGTGAATCTTCCCAGTTTAAGGACAGTGTTCGAAGATTACAAGACAACCCTGTGCTGTTCCCTTTGGAGAGGAAGAGAAGATCCAAGTTCATTAGGACTTTGCTGCTCAACTAATCTAGTTAAGGATGCTCTAATTGGACAATTAACTCCTTTCATAATGGTCTGCCCAATGTTTTTTGTTTGTTTGTTTTTTGTTTTTGTTTTTGAGACACAGTCTCAAGCTGTTGCCCTGGGTAGAGTGCCATGTTGTCACAGCTCATAGCAACCTTAAACTCTTGGGCACAAGTGATTCTCTGACCTCAGCCTCCCAAAGTTTTAACACCCAAAACATGGTCTGCCCAAAGTTTTAACACCGCCCATGTCATGTCACAGATCTTTTCCAAAAAATGTTTATCTTACCACTGAAGACCACTCAAAAAAATTTTTAAAAATGTTTATCAGTTATGATAAGGGAAAATCAAGGAAACCCTGCCCCAGTGACCCAAAAAGAGCCATATTTTTCTCCCCAGTACAGATATCCAAATATCCATCCAATCAGAAGGTAATTCTGTCACACCCTTGATCCCACATTAGATTAAGTGATCAGTACTTCTTTTCAGAACCCAGTCTGAAATTTCTCATTTCAAACATTCCCATATCAATAATCACAGTGGAACAGGTTGCACAGGGTGGATCAGGTAGTCATCCAGACACTGGGGGTAACAATTTTAAATTTTGCTACAGATTTTGCTTACTGGTAAAATTTATTTAAAGTCTAAAAAAAATTTCTTTTAGGACAGGATGACTGGATCTGTGCTATTTCTCAGGATAGTTCCAGAAAGTTTTTTTCTTTTCAATTTAAGCATTTCATCCTCATTGTGATCCTGCTACCTTTGACATATCCCCTCTTCGTTTCTTCACTTCCAGATAGAAATGTAGCTGATTGACATTCTCTCAGATTTCTTTAAATGCTACTAGAGAGGTGGAAAGTTAGAAAGCCCGACTCACTCTCCCCACCTCCGAAAGGGTAAAATCGGGGAAACTACACCCAAATCACTGTATTCCTGGTCAGATGAGAAAAATGTTAAAGGGAAGCAAGGGGGATTTTGGAAAGTTCTGATTGGAAAGTGAGGAAGTTTATTTACATGGAAAATGGAAAGGCGATTCTGAGATCACTGTTTTCAAGAGAAGTGGCAAGATTCTGACTCTCCTATGCCCAGGCCTGGCCCTGGTGCTAGAACACTTGAAAAAGGCCACTCTGGCTATTTTTGAATACTGCCCAGAGGCTCAGAGCAGAAGCAAAATCAAAATAAAACCCCAAACCCGCCATCAATAATGATCCTGCCTATAAAAGAGGGTGAGACACTCAGGAAATGTTTATGATCAGAATTCTCTCCAGACAGAAGGCTTTTTAGAGGCCTTTGGGGAGATTTCTGAGGATTGTTAAATACCATTTTTCAAGCACATGTTTATTGAAGCACATGCTCTTGTGACAATCTTCTATTTCTTCACTATGTAATTAGGAGCCGAAATGAGTAGAATTGTTGGGTTCTTTTGCCATTCTGCTATTCCTCTAGTCTCCTGTTGATCAAATTCCTGGTAGGAATTTAGTTATTCATTATCAGTGAAAGTTTTATATCATATCCATTTTTTAAAAAATTTTTCATTGTACTTGTTCTGTATTTTAATGGCCAAGAATAAGAACTTAAGATCAAGAGGGATTTAAAGAAATTGTATAAACTAGTTTTTCATGCGAGATACAGCACACAAACTTCCCCTGGAAAACCATAAACAAGACTTGAAATATTTATTTACAGCCTTCATCTCAAAACCACTCATGCAAGCGCAGTGACTATACATTCTAATGAGTTTATCTGTATTCCACGCATGCACTGCACGTGCTAAGAACTTTAAAATGTTCATCATCATTCATCAACAAGCCCTGACTCACCAAGATTTACAAAGCAATCAGCAGCAACGTTAATTGGAAGTTAGATTTTCTAACGCCTACAGAAAAATCCACGCGGTTCTGAAAAAATAAAAAATACAGCCAAGGAAGCAAGACTAAATTTAAGTACGACCTTTCTAAACTAGAGAGAAAAACAGGAAGGGAGAATAATATTTAAAGAATTTAAATATGTGTTAGGACAGCATGGTCTCTGTTCCTTTCACATTCAGGTTGGATTAAGCAACTCAGGGTCAGAAAGAGCCTGGCAACCTGCACAGATCCAAGTCACCACTTGGGTCTGAAACACCTGCGGTGAGAAAAAGTCAGGAGAGTTTTTAACCAAACTCAGGAAAGACAGCAGAAAGGGGAGTGCAAGACAATGAAGCTGGGGGGCAGAAACTACATTTGAGGGAGGAGGGGACCAATTTCTTCATGTCAAAATGCCTCAGAACCTGGACTGTTAGCAGCGTTCACAGGGTGCTGTTTCCCACTGTGCCCTTATAATTATAGAAGGTAAATGACAGTCAGACTCATGCGGCCTTGAAAGCCTGTGAAGGAATGTGAAGTCTTTCACTGTAATGGAAGGGCGGGAGAGTGACATAATCCCCACTGGGCTTCGATGCAGGGTTCTTGACAAAGGGCAGCAGAAACAGAAAGGATGAGACAGACATGAGAGAGGGGACTCAGGTGGAATCTACAGCGTCGGGGACGCGGGGCTGGAGGGCTGAGTGTTGGGAACACATCAAGGATGAGGGCCGGATGGATTTGCTGCCAGGAAGGGAAATAAGGTATTAAGAGGAAAACAGAATTAAGGGAAATATGGTCTCCAGGAGAATGAGGTACGGAGGGAATAGGTACACCACAGAGGAGTGAGCTGCAGATCAGTTATGCTGTGTACAGAATACAGTTGGGAATGGTCAGGAAGAGAAGCCCAGGTAGCACTTCTAATGGTACAAAGCCCTGGGGAGAAACTGGGACTGTCAACAGAAATGTGGGAGTCGTGGCATAGGGACTTGGGGGTCCTCAGTATGTAGACAGAGGTTGATAAGAAGGAAGGAAGCAGGTGGAGAGAGGTGTGTGAGGACCAAAGTCTGAGCCTAAGGAAGGGTCTGCCCTGGGGAGGGGGAGGGTGCATATTAAGGAAATAATGGAGAATGGGGTTGCAGTGTAGTAATAGCCAAGATAAAAGTCAATTTCAAGTAGGGACTGACCAGGGGTCACTCCTGTGGCAGGCCGCTGATGACCGTCGGTGACTCGGAAGGTAGGTTCAAGGTAGTGGAGGGGATGGAAGTCAGACTTGTTAAAGCATAAGGAAATGATGAAGAAATGGTTGGTGGACTATTTTTGCAACAGGTTTGCGCCTAAAGAAGAGGATGGAGATGATAGAAGTCGGAGGCTGCACTGGGTGCAGGAAAGGGAAGATGATGAGTAAAAGGGGTCTTAGCAGGTCTGTAGACTGGAAGGAAGGAGCTGATGGTGGGGCGAGGGATGGACAATGTGAGAAGGGTGGGCTGTAACAGTGGGGCCTGGTTCAGGATGGACAATGTGAGAAGGGTGGGCTGTAGCAGTGGGGCCTGGTTCAGGATGGACAATGTGAGAAGGGTGGGCTGTAACACTGGGGCCTGGTTCAGGATGGACAATGTGAGAAGGGTGGGCTGTAACACTGGGGCCGGTTCAGGATGGACAATGTGAGAAGGGTGGGCTGTAACAGTGGGGCCTGGTTCAGGATGGACAATGTGAGAAGGGTGGGCTGTAACACTGGGGCCTGGTTCAGGAGAATCTGAAAGAAAGTAGAGTCGATATAAGGAGGAGGGGATTGGGGGGAGAACAGGCTAGAAGGAAAGTTGAGATAAAGAGGAAGAACACCAAAGTCAGACAACTTGGAGTTTCATTTTATTTCTCTTACTCTTTATCAGAAACAACAGCACAATTTTTCATCTATCACTTGTAGAGGGCAGTGTTTAAAAGGCAAATAACGGCGGCACCTGTGGCTCAAGGAGTAGGATGCCGGTCCCATATGCCGGAGGTGGCAGGTTCAAACCTAGCCCCGGCCAAAAACCAAAAAAAAAAAAAAAAGATTTGGGGTGGCGCCTGTGGCTAAGGAGTAGGGCACCGGCCCCACATACCGGAGGTGGTGGGTTCAAATCCGGCCCCAGCCAAATACCGCAAAAAAAAAAAAAAAAAAAAAAAAAAAAAAAAGGCAAATAACAAAAACGGCCTACTACATGTACTGTCCTCCTCCTCCTCCATTCTGCAAAATTAATCTGCCCAGCAAGACAAAAGATCTACTTTTCTTCTGCTACACAGACACTACTCTTGTGAGGAACACAAAAGAAACAAAACAAAAATCTGTATGCGTTTGACAAAGCCAAAATCCCGCGTCAGTGAGTCCAACATCTATCATAGTGTGAGACAGCCAAGAAGGGTTTGTTAAGATGAGCTTTGAAATTCAAAATCCAACCATTTTAACAAAGAAAAAAGTTCTGCTCATTAAGATTACATGTAGAAAGGCTCCTCTTTATAAAGGCATCGATTCAATCGTTCACAAGCTAGAATTATGCCACATGCTGAAGTCACTGATAGAAAATGTGATGTCCTGTCTCCGGGAGGAGAGATACAAACGTGCCTTTCTTAAAATCCACACGGCCGATGCCCTGGCAGAACAGCAGTACACGCGGGGGACGGGGGTGGACTCACGCAGGAGAGCCCAGCGGGGCGATTCAGGGACATGATGTGAGCAGGGTCTCACAGGGTGACTTCAGGGAAGGGACATTAAGGTGACGGTGGTGGGAAGTGGGGGAAGAGGGAAGGAAAAGGGGAGGAAACAAAAGGTGAAAAGAATGTGGACTGAACCCACGGGAAACGGAACCAATAAAAAATTTAGAACTGGGAGGCGCCTGTGGCTCAATGGGTAGGGCACAGGATCCATACACCCAGGGCGGCGGGTTCAAACCCAGCCCCGGCCAAACTGCAACAAAAAAATAGCCGGGCATTGTGGCGGGCGCCTGTAGCCCCAGCTACTCGGGAGGCTGAGGCAAGAGAATCGTCTAAGCCCAAGAGCTGGATGTTGCTGTGAGTTGTGACACCACAGCACTCTACTGAGGGTGACAAAGTGAGACTCTGTCTCTACAAAAAAAAAAAATTTAGAACTGGAGAGAAGCATAATTAGATATCACTGCCTAACTTGTCTAAGGCATTTATTTAATCAGTGGCTCAACTGATACCCTCTATTCACCACACCCCTTTTTATAATAGTGAATTTCCACAAGACCTAAGGCGGGCAAGTGCTACCTCATTCCTGCCTTTACAACTCTCAGAGGAAAGCTTTGAAGTTCTTTTATTGTTTTGCTTTTTTTTTTTTTATGTTAGTATCCGTTTTTTTATGACTCTTTAGAGAAGAGTGAAATGGTCTGAGACTTGTCACCAAAGTGTGAAAGAGTGGCCTAAAAGCCCAGAGTTTTTCCCGGTGGCTTTTACCGGACGGATGTGTGTAGCAGCTGTACTTAAAGCTTTATATAAAATGTTGTCCAGGCAGCACGAGGGGTCCTAGAGGAACCTGAGGCACCATCGGCACCAAGCTGGCACAGGTGGGGACTGTCGGCTGGCTGAGAACCTGCAACCCTTACAATTTATCTGCTCAACATCAATTTTCAGGAAAGGTTAAGTTCAGCATAAATATGTGAATAGAAGGAGTGCGTGTGTTGTTGGCAAGTTCAGCTCTCCGGAATTGCCATTCAGCTCTTAACCCGGCAACTGAAGCCCCCACAGGAACGTCTGTGGATGTGACCCTCCCCCACCGAACTGCAGTTTAGAACCTCCCTTGGGGGTTCACCAGACTTTCTGTCCTTACCCCATGGACCTACGTAAGGATTCCTTCCATGCAGTGCCGGAAAAGATTTCTGGCATTCAAGTTTTGCTCATTAGTTAAGTTTCTAGGGATGTTGTAATACCTCAGTGATTAAATTGTGCTAATTATGTCACCAGGCGCCCCCCCCTTATTAAAGATTCTGACTATCATTGTATTTACACATACACAGCAGCTATAAATTTCTTTTATTTTTTAAAAAAGCCCCATATGTTAATGTCTTTGCTTGATTTAAGCCTTTTTCTTGTATGAAAAAGCATCAATTGAAACTTCCGTGGATATCTTTTTAAAAAGAGACCTAGGTTTTCCAAACCATCCCTCCGAAATGCTCGTAAATTCTAAATGCATGAGAGAGTGGAGTTATGTATTTTTAATGTGTTTAAAGTACCCTAACTAGTACATGGGGCTCTCTTGTATAACTCTTTTTATGGGGCTCGGAGTGTATTTTTACATCATCTTTGTTTTTACGACATCATGCACCATGACGACTACTTGATGCCTAATCCTTATAAATGTCGGCAATTCCTCCATGCTGGGGTTGTTGCCATGGGGAATGAGGATCGCTCTGTGACAGCCTTCTTGCCGATGAAATCTGCAATCCTGGAACCCAAGGAAGGTCTGTGTTTACTCTGTGTCAAGATGGTCAAGCAGACACTAATCGGTGGGGTTTGGAACCCAGAACTAGTTTAGTTTCTCTAGGAAATAGAGATAATTTCCTGGAATAGTCACTAATGATTGTTCAAACAGAATCCTGTGCAGAGAGGCTGCCTTAATAGCAGATAGACTACGCATAGAGCCCAATTAACTTAGCTGGGTGTTCTGGAACCGTTCTGGAAAAAGTAGATCCTGTGGTGAACAGTGAGGAATGTGAGTGATACAATTTTATCTCTTAGAAACCTGATCTCTTAGTTATTACGCAAAAACACTTTCCAAATTGCTCGATTCAAAGGCATTCCTACTTGGGTTATGTATTTGAGGGAAGCTGTGTGACAACGGGGGAAACTCAGGCTTCAGAGAGCTCAAAATCAGATGTATTCAAATCTCAGCTCAGCTGCTGCTTAAGATACGGGACTTACCTTATCTGAATCTCTGTTTCCTAAACTGTAAATGGAGATGGGTAACAGATTCTATCTCCTGGGCAGATGCCAATGTCTGGGCATTTCAGGGGCATGAAAAAAATAATAGCTAATATTATCAGCAGGCAGATAGCAGAGTTAACAATAAAAAAGACAGAACCAGAGACTCTGCCATCTGCACATGTTATGATAGTTTCTCAACAGCCACATGGCTTCTTGCTTTTTTCATATCTTTACTCAAATATTACCTTGTCAGCGGGGCCTATGCTGACTTTTCTATTTGAAACAAGACCCTACAATCTTTTACGCCAGCCTTCTGTGCCCTTGATTACAGCACTTACTGCCTAACACGCTATTAATTTTCCTACTCATTTGTTTTTAAAAAAAAATTTTTTTTTTTATTGTTGGGAATTCATTGAGGGTACGAGAAACCAGGTTACACAGATTGCATTTGTTAGGTATAGTCTTTCTTTGTTTTTAAAATTCTTATTCTCTTAATATTATGATTAGAATATAAGCTCCTCAAGGGCAGGTGTTTTGCCCACCGATGCTGTTTCAGCACGTTGGGAATTCTTGATATTTGATGAAGGAAGGAAGGAAGAACTTCACTTAGATCTGTTTTTCATTGTGTCGCTGTCTCAAAGTCCTCATTTCCCAGCTGTAGAGTTGGGCAACACCCAGAGCTCTGCTAACCGGGCATCCAGAACTGAAGGAAGGCATTCAACTGGCACACGACATACTGTGAGGGGCAGAAGGCTGTTCTGGGAGAGGCCTAAGTATTCACCCCACGCTCTCTGGCCTCAAATCCTTCACACATTATGCCCATCAAGTGGCACAAGAGAAAAATGTCTGACCTTGCTAGGAAAACAGGAGGGAATCAACATCACCATCAGTGTGATGTCAATCAAGCTCATGATGTTCAACAGAAACCTACTTTTTGCAATTTGTGAACAGTTTCCGCATCCACAAACTACTCCTGCCTTATTCAAACAGACGTGTCAACATCTCACCAAACCCCAAATATCAATCAAACGGCAGTGACTGGAATTTTAATCAACTACAGGCATCTTTCAGTAGAAGTCTTCATAGCAAAAAAGATGCTACAAAGTTAATAATGCCTCGTAATCCTGACTGCTCAACCTTTAATATCTACCCTACCCTTCTGCAATCAGGGCATGAATTCCACAAGAGCAAGAACTATGCTTGTGTCTTATTCCCTGAACAGTGCCAGGCAGCTAGCAGTAAGTATTTATGGAATGAATGAATGAACTTAGGTATTCAAAACACATTACAAAGACCCCTTACAAAACCCATTGACACAGTTCAAGGACTAGACATTAAAGACAAAAATGTTCAACAGGATGGATGACACTGGGTAGCAATAACATCAACAAAGATCTGACAAGTTGTATTTTTCTTTTCTTAAGCTTGACATGGGATGAGGACCAGCTATGCAATTCATCTGCTAACTAGGCTGATGCCATCTCAGCCCAAATCAACAACTAATAGAAGCATTATTTCTTAACCAAAGAATAAGAAATAATGGTTCCGGCTTGGCGCCTATAGCTCAGTGACTAGGGTGCTGGCCACATACACTGGGGCTGGTAGGTTCGAATGCACCCAGGGCCTGCTAAACAACAATGACAACTATAACAAAAAAGTAGCAGGCGTTGGGGCGGATGCCTGTGGTCCCAGTTACTTGGGAGACTGAGGCAGGAGAATCACTTAAGACCAAGAGTTTGAGGCTGCTGTGAGCTGTGACGCCACAGCACTCTACTGAGGGCAACATCGTGAGACACTATCTCAAAAAAAAAAAAAAAGAAAGAAAAGAAAAGAAATAATGGTTTCCTTGAAGGTTTTACTGGTCAGACCGAACCTAGAGGTTTCTTGTTTTATACTCCTGAGGTTTTGTCATTGTTTGTTACATAGTTCAATTGCAATAATAGATAACGGATACAGAGAGAAATAGTGGAAGTTCTATTCTATATAAGAGAAAACAAAGTAGTTCTTTCTCCTTATGGGAATAGAAGAGTTAATTCAAATGTCTCTCAAAAGCAAACTTTTATCTTTAGAAAACTGTATCTCTATAGGAATTGCAGCCAGCCATCCAATGAATAGGTTTTACTGAATTTGAGCAAAGCCAACCACCCCATCACAGTTTCATCAGGTCCGGGACGCTGAATAGGACCTGGCCTGGCCCAATAGTACTGAGCTTGAGTATTCATGTAGGTCAGGGAACTTACCAGTTTTGTTTTATATCCCTATACGTTCAAATAACAGCACAGAATCCAGCACATGGTAGATATAAAATAAATATTAGGCAAACCAAAAATGAAGGAGGATGCCAAAATGGACATCCAGTCCCTGAATACAACAGGAAAAATTGCTGAAATTGGCTCAAGAATCTTTAATTAGAGGTCACCACCAGGGCACCATGAAGTCTGGCCCACGGACGCCACATCCCCTCGGGAACCTTGAGGTCGGCGTGTTCCTCTAGTCTCCCTCCCATCATTCGTAATTACCGCTTCCTCTCTTTTAGTTACCATCAGAAGGGACCTCAAGTTGTTACCAGGTTCGCAGGGACTCTGAAGACTTGGTCCACGTCTGTCTACCCTCCTCGTCTCTCTCCCCTGCGCACACTTCACTCATCTCTCCGCCTTTCCTCATGCTGTTCCATCTGGCGGGAACATATATACCACCTTTTTCTTTCTTCCTGGTGAGTTCAATTATCCTTTAAGATTCAGATCCTGTGTTATCTTCTTTGGGAAGCTTTCTCCAAATTCCCAAGTGGGTTCAGCTAAGGTCCTCCTCGGTAATCCCACAGCACTTGGTAAATATATCCATCTTAACACCTACCGTGGGAAACTGGAATTGTCTGCCTACCCCAGTAGAGAGTCAGTTCTTCAAGGGTAGAGACCATGTGATTCATGGGTGTAACCCTAAATGTACAGTGATTGACACGGGAGATACTCACAGAACTAAATGAGGGGCAGACAGCTGCCCGTCACTGGGAGTGACGCCCGTCCTAAACCCAGAAGGGACAGAAGAGATTCTTCTATTGCCTGGAAGACTGATTACATGAGAGGCATCTATGGCCGCTTTAACTCCCTAATTATATAATTTTATAAATCTCCATTCAGATCCTTGGAATTGGAATAGGAATTAAACATATATACACTTTGCTCTTTTACTTTCTAAACAGATCACCTCAAAGAATAAAAAATCTTAAGGAGATAACTTTATATATTAATTCCATGAGCCATGAGGCTGAACTTTCAGCTCATAATTCTTAAAGTCTGTCTTACCTCTGATTACATTATGCTTTAAAATTGTCATAATTAAACAAGAATAAGGTCATAAAATGCAGAGGCTAGCAGAAAGGCAAACAGATGTAAGCAAATATTTTAAAAAGCTATTTAATTCAAGTTCCAGACAAGGGGAAAGCATAAATAAAGAACAGGCTGAGTGACCAGGAGAGGTAGAAATAGGGTAATTTGAATATTTAAAATTTTTAAATATTCACATTTATAATTTCTACAAATTAGTGACAAACAGCAGAGGAGAACAAGAAGCACGGGAAAAAGAAAAGATTGTGATTCCAGGAGAATAAGAGCTGGTCAAGAAAGGCTTTAAGAGTAAAAAGTGATGGCATTTATATTGATTGGGCCTTGGGCTTATTATTCCAGCCTTCTGGAACATTCTTCCTCTCAGGTGGATCCTGACACAAGCTTAGCAGATGCCATGTTTTAAAGATCAATATATAGAGAAATAAAGAATGAGTTACACGTCTGTAAGGGGACATTCTTCTTCTTTTTTTTTTTGGCAGTTTTTGGCCAGGGCTGGGTTTGAACCCACCAACTCCAGCATATGGGGCTGGCACCCTACTCCTTTGAGCCACACGTGCTGCCCAGGATATTCTTCTCTTAACAAACTCTACACTTGGCTGGGTGCAGGAGCCCACAGCTGTAATCCTAGCACTCTGGGAGGCCCAGTGGGTGGATTGCTTGAGCTCAGGATTTCCAGATCAGCCTGAGCAAGAGCGAGACCCCATCTCTGCTAAAAATAGAAAAAAACTAGCTGAATGTTGTGGTGGGCACCTGTAGTCCCAGCTTCTTGGGAGGCCAAGAGTTTGAGGTTGCTGTGAGCTATGATGCTGTAGCACTCTACCCAGGGCAACAGAGTGAGAGTCTGTCTCAAACAAAACTAAACCACCACCCCTGCCAAAACCCCAACTCTTCACTTAGCTCATGAAGACACAGAAAGCACTCTTTCCACTAAACCAGGAGTTGGCAGACTGTTTCTTAAAGAGCCAAATAGTGCATATTTTAGGTTTTGTAGACCATATGTTTTCTATTGTAACTACTCAACTGCCGTTGTAGTATGAAAGTAGCCACAGATATCATGTGAGTGAATGAGCGTGGCTATCTTCCAATAAAACTCTATTTATAGACAGTGTATTTAGAATGTCACTTATTTTCCAAGTGTTACCAAATATTCTCTTAATTTTTTTCCAACCATTATAGATATAAAAGCCATTCTTAGCCCACAGAACATGAACAAAAGGGAGCAGCTTCCCAACCTCTGCTCTAGACGGACACTAATGTCACCTCATGTTTCTATCTTCCTGAACCCAACATGAGCAAAACAACCTGCCCTTGGAAGGGCCTCAGTAGTAACCATTTGAATTTGATATGAAGCCA
This sequence comes from Nycticebus coucang, assembly GCF_027406575.1. Lineage (NCBI taxonomy): Eukaryota > Metazoa > Chordata > Mammalia > Primates > Lorisidae > Nycticebus > Nycticebus coucang. Next base: position 12,039,511 of record NC_069802.1, read on the forward strand.
GTTGACAATCTAATACACACCCTCTTAAGAGAAAAACTCAAATTAATTCAAGGTGGGGGGCAGGGGAACGATGGAGCAGGGACAGAGGAGGAGAGAGTGGGGTCACAGTGTAGGGCACACCTCTTGGGGCCAGGACACAATTATAAGAGGGACTTTACCTAACAAATGCAATCAGTGTAACCCTATTCTTAATACCCTCAACGAACCCCAAACAATTAAATATATATATACAAGAGTAACTTTTAATTTCATAATACAGCAGAATAAAAAAAAAGCAAGCCTCACTAGGGCTACCTTGTCCCAAGCAACTACCATAGGGAATTTCAAGAATCAAGTACAACTTTGGTCTCTAATGATTTTTGGCAATAGGAGGCAAACTGTTATAAACATCCAAAATTACAAAAGTTCAACTGAACTCATGAGCTCTGTAGATAGTGCTGGAGGCAGGAGAGATATATATTTCTCTTCACAGGACACTTATATTCAGATCCTCCTCTACACCTGGCCTGAAAATGGCTTTAACAACGTCCTTCTCATCTTAGAGGGCATCAATTTCCTCTCATGGTAGTAGAAAGAAGAAACATTCAAAATTTTTGGAATCAAAGAGTTAGTTTCCTATACAAATGCCTATAAAAGGAATGTTTTTAAAATGTAGATGTTAAGAATCGTTTTCTTCCTCAGGAGAAATTAAGAAGACTATGTCTCAGGGAAACTGAAACCTTTACAATTAATCATATTTTCCTTTTTGCTGTGGCTGCCAGGAAACTCAGAGTCAAGTGTGTGCCCTAATTATAAAAATTATATAATATTTATTTTTTTGTTATATTGATATTTTCCATGGTCAAAGTTTTTATTCCCCCCCCCCAGCTACATAAGATGTTTCAAGTCCTTTGTAGAATAAAACTTAACTTACTAGTTCTCTAATCTTAGTAATTCTTTAATCTTATATTTAGTTCAGGAACAGGAACATAATAAACCACGTGAGTAAAATACTCATACCAAGATGAGCCAAAAGAAGTATTTCTTTCAAATACCTTCTTTTCCAAAGTTGTCTTTCATTTCTCCATATGTTTCTGCTCTTGGTCTGGCTATTACTTCTTTGTTGCCATGGCACTTAATATTTATACAAACACTAAAAAGCAAGGGAACAGTTCCTGCCCACTTCTTGTCAACTATTACTTAGAATTTCAGGCCAAGTGGTGTGTGATTGATTCCAACTTGATGCACCCAGAGAGGAAGGGATGAAAGGGCCTTGAGGAGCTTATTCCAGATCACTTTGGAACTGGGAGGCTCATTTCTTAATTCCTCAGACAGGACAGGGAGCTATAGGTACCAGAATTTTTTCCTTATTGATTCAATTAACAGCTATTAATTGAACACTTGCTACTTATATCAGACATGCAATCCAAAATTATCCAATTAAAGTCTGTATCCAATTTTGTGTCACCTTTCTGTAAACAGGAAATCCATTTTCAAATAGCAGGGTGAGGCATGGAGGACAAAAATAATGAAAGGCACACCGAAGGTATTAGGGGAGAAGCCTGCAACTGGGGCATAGGATGAAGATTTATGATTTCAGATGGCATTATTTGGAATATAAGATAAATCACACAGGAATTACATTAAACTATAGAGTGTCTTACTAGATTAAAAGAATCTACATATAATATGTTGATTACAAAGTGATTCCTATGTTTCTTCACGTAAACCTAGTAAAGCTTCTATTTTGCATGTTTTTAAAAAGTTTCAGCTCAGCACCCGTAGCTCAGTGAGTAGGGCACCAGCCACATACACTGAGGCTGGCGGGTTTGAGCCCGGCCTGGGCCTACTAAACAATGACAACTGCAACCAAAATTAGCTGGGCATTGTGGTGGGCACCTGTAGTCCTGGCTACGTGGGAGGCTGAGACAAGAGAATTGCTTAAGCCAAAGAGTTGGAGGTTGCCGTGAGCTGTGAGGTTTAGGAATCATAAGTCTTTGCAGGGAGAAAGGCCCTGGGAATTGTTCAGTCTTTTATTTCACAAATGGGGAACGTGAGAACTAAAGGAATACACAGTGTCCTGCTCCAAGCCCCTCAGCTCTGGAGGCAGAGCTTGAACTGCAACCTGGGTCTTCAGGCTCCCAGTCCAATGTTCTTGGCTGAAACCACACTGTATACTTAGTCTTCCTGCCTCTGGGGTGGGGGTGGGGATGGGATTATAATGGAAACCAGTTTTTCATAACTATTTTCCAAAAAAAAAAAAAAAAAAAGATGGAGACTTGCTTGGGGTTGGGGAAGGGGAGAACAGCCATTGGCAAAGAAATAAAACTGCATTCTATTCCATGTATGGAACATGTATCTGGACGGCAGCAGGATTTAATTTTTGGTGAAACTGGCCAAAGGTTTATAAATTAAAAATATAACCATAGGAAATAAGAATGACTTTGGGGAATAATAGACTGATCAATTACACCTTGGAACAGAGCCAGCTGATGTCATCATTAATCAAACAAAACAGCCCGATTTTTCAAATAAGAGAAAATTTACCAAGAGACCAAAAAGACTACTTTAGTACAGTTTTTGGTTGGGACAGTGAAAGAAGTTCTCTGGGATGAGTTTCTCTTTAACAGGTATTTTTAAAAATGAGTAGAGTGATACAGTTATTGCTAAAAAAACCTTTAAAGGAAGAAACAATGGAGCACACTTAGCTCAACACCATCATTCTACAAACGAGGAATAGAAACAGGAGAGCAAGCACTGGCTCACCGTGACTCAGCTAGTTTAGTTTCAGGACCTCTTGGTGAGTTAATGGCTTAAAGTATATGCCTTAAACAAAGAGATAAACAGGCGTATGAGGATCTACATCGTTGCAAAACCATCCATCCCCATTCACTGAGAGCTTGTAAGGTGCCAGATAACACACTAAGTTGATCCATAAAGCTTTATTCTTCACAAATCAATAATTTAGAGACCATTATTGGGCCATTTTACAAATGGGAAAATAGAGGTTTAGGGAAGGATGTGAGTGGCATTAACACTTGCACCAACACTGTTACGTGGCCCCCTTTTTCTGAGTTTGCATCATGGACCAGCTAAATACTCTAGTGGCTTTATATAATCAGTATATGTATTAACTCATTTAATCCTTATCGTATATGCAACCTTATAAAGATAGTACTACAGTTAATCCTCATTTTACAGATGAAAAGGCAAAACATAGAATGAAGTTAAATAACTGGCTCAAGGTCATCTAGCTGGAAGTGGCTAAGCCAGGACATGAAGCCGGGGCTCTGTAATTAACATCTTTGAAAATAATAACTGCAGGAAGACAAATACTGTGCGATCTCACTTATATTAGGAATCTAAAAAAGTCAAAGTCACAGAAAGAGAGAGCTGAATGGAGGTTACTAGAGGCTGGGTAAGAGATGAAGGGTGGATGTGGGAAGGGGAGATGTCAGTTAAAACCCACAGAAATTCAGGTCTAGCAATCTCATGAACAGCATGGCCACGATAGTACTGTATATTTCAAAACTGCTAAAAGAGTAGATTTTAAATGTTCCCTTTACAAAGAAACAAGCATGTGAGCTGCTAAGTATGATAATTCACCTGATTTAATCGTTCTACAATGCTCACATCTATCACAATACCACATTTACCCCATCAAAGTGTCCAATTATTACTTATCAATTAAAATATTTTTTTTTACAGAAAAGAATAATAGGAAAGAGAAAGTGCAAAGAAAAATCTTCATTTGCAAATCTTGGACTCCTATAGTAGCAAAGACCCAGGATGACAGAAAGATCTCTCTCTCTCTCTCTATGTATATACATACTCTGTGTATAGGCATATACAGGTATATAAACACATAGAAACATGCATATATAGACATGCATACACATATATACACACACACATACAAATATAAATATCTTCTTTAAGGAAATTATACAGATGGAGGAAGTGAAATCCTTGGAATTTCTGTGGCTAACAAACACTGAGCTGAACTAGAGGAAGAATGGGGCTGACCCAGGACAGTAATTTTTGCTCTGAATGTACTTAAAGCTCACCACCATGTTAGTGCCATAATCTATCCCAGAAGCAGCAGAACGTTGATTGCTTGGAATAACATGCTACGGGTAACAGTAAATCAGGCAAGAAAAGAGCGTGGTTAAAGTGCCTGAAACAGACAGGAGCAAAGAGGCTGGTTGGGGGTTCCGGAGGAGTCGGAGGAGAGTGGGGCCAGGCGCAGTGGCTCCCGCCTGTAATCCCACCACTCAGGGAGGCTGAGGAGGGTGGATCCTTTGAGACCAACCTGAGTAAGAGTGAGACCCCATCTCGACCAAAAATAGAAAAATTAGCTGGGCATAATGTCAGGTGCCTGTAGTCCCAGCCACTCAGGAGGCTGAGGCAGGAAGATCACGTGAACCCAGGAGTTTGAGGTTGCTGTGAACAAGACTGATGCCATGGCACATGTCACCTTCCCAGGGTGACAGAGAGAATCTCTCTCTATCTCAAAAAAAGAAAAATAGAAAGAAAGAAGAAAGTTGAAGGGAGGAAAAACTCCTTTTGATTTAATTCCAAAGACAGAAAAGTGTAACAGAACAACATAAACAGTTGTCTAGGGACTATTTTTATTTTTTTAAAAAATACAGACTGATGAGGACTTCGCTCTGCTGTCCATGGAAGGCAGTTTTCTATTCACTGATAACATATCATCAAATATCTGCTTAGAAAGTCTGTTGACAAAGTCTGGGAAGTCTTGATGAATGAATGAACATATAAGCCAAGCAAGAATAATTTCTTTCTTTCTTTCCTTTTTTTTTTTTTTGCAACACACTTAATCTATTGTTAATATTTCACTTAGGCAAATTTAACCAACATAACAGTTGGGCCATCTATACTACGGCCAAAAAAATTAAGCTTCCAATAAGAATGGAATGAAATGGATATTCTTGACTGGATATATTATTTTGTCTTCCAACTGCTTAAGTATACAAGCTCTGTTTGCCTGAATTTTTAAAAGGCAACCCGTGACTATTTCTAATGAATATTTTCTGATCAACTATGAAAGACTACCAGTCACTCGTTTATTGATTACATAAACATTTAATAAAACACTAGGTAGCTCCAACACCCTACAACTCAGGTTGCAACAGTTTCTTTTCAGGAATATACATGAGAAAAGGAGCCTGTTAACTATCAGTCACACCATCGCCAAGGACACCATTAAGTTGGAGCCAAGATGACATAGTAGCTGCCCAGTCCTCTTGCTGTGATTTTCTAGCAAAGCTCTTTGTTCTTCATTCCTGCCGATGACTGCCCTTCACTTTCCACAGTAACTCTCCCTCATACTGACAAACAGGAAAAAACCACTCAAGTTCTTTCTTATGTAATGTGTTTTTTTGCAGGAGATCCAGAACTGAAAGAGCCTTGATGCTTTTTATCAATTCCACTCCACGTCAAGGGCAGGAAATAAAAATATTTTTCTCTTCCGACCCAAATACAATACCCCTTTGTGAAGCTGCTGAAAATCTAGAAATAGCAAATCTGGGAAATTTTTCATGAGAGAGATATGCATCAAAATATTCCATTTTGCTAAAAATACCTTGAAGTTGTTCTTAGCATTCCAACCCACATCAAGCTGAAATTTGGTATGACAAACAAAATCTGTTTTACCCTTGTATTGATGGTAATTCTGAGGTTACACAAAGGAGGAAAGTAACTTGGCCTATGACACCAAGTCCTCATAGGCATTTGCCAGTTTAGAGCAGTTGTTTTCAGGATAGAAACAGGAAAGACAGAAAAGGGAAGAGAGATCAATGCAAATTTCTGCATCTTCATTACCAGGCAACTGGAGTTTCAGATCAAGGACCCAAGAGGTAACTTAGGCAAGTTGGGGAGTCCCTGAAGGCCAAACTCATGACAGCAAAGCTTATGTGGTCCTCAGAAGCTGCTCCAGCACAGATATACGAGGCTCCCTAGGAAGCAAAATTGTCCCAGTAGTAAGTAGTAGGGATGTCTCAGCGTTCAGAGATAAATGTAGTGGCAACAGAAGATGTGTGGTCCAGGGCAGGCCCCAATGTCACAGCTCCCAGCCCTGGAGACACATGAGAAATAAAAGGAAAAGAAAAACTTGGCCTTGCTTGGGGAGCAGGTTGAATGTAATGGAGTAGCTAGGTAACTAGGTAACAGAATAGCTAGGGAGCTGCTGAGCACCCAGAGGCTCCTGGGCTGTTTTGTCCCCTGTGGGCTTCTTCCTGACCCAGCAGAGACTCCCAGAAGCAACAGCTCCCCTTCAACAGGAGCAGAGTAGATGACAGCTACGTTTTCTTCAAGTCCTGCCAAGAAAAACCTTATGGGGTTAAAACACAGGAGGCTTCAAATATCTTGCTACTGAGGTTCTTTTTAAAAAGTTTCCGTGTACATACACACACAGAGGAGAAAGTTCACTCGTATTCAAAAGGTTCAAGCATGTTCACAGTTTTTTGAGGAGTTGCTATGTTCTTAAACCCTTTCAACAGCTTCATGTGTTCTCAAAAGGGTCATAGATTTATTTAATTGCAGTTTATCTTTCAGTTGGCCCATTACGAGCCAAAGGATAAAACATGAAACATCCAGCATAATTGTACGTTTGGAGCTTAGGAGGCCTGTGACAAGGGAGGGGAGGGTGGAATAGTAAGACTGAGACTCCACCATGTTATTTGCTGCAGGAAAGCACACCCACAGGTGGAAAGGTTGAATTTCAGATGAAAATATAGACGTCAGTGTCTAGAGAAGGAAGATGCTCATGGCAGGCCTGTCAACATGCTCCTGAATCTGTCTCTCATGCTCCCCCAAACCCAATTAGCATGTGTGGAATGATGGGGTGAAGTGATCATTCACTTAAGATATAGTAACATCTTTCTACCACGTGATAAAAACCTATCATAAAATAAATACACACCACATGCTCTCTATAAAATAGAGAAGCCTTTGTTTTTCTATCAGAAACCCCACCAAGATGTTAGGGCCCATCATTTAGCGCTGCTCTGGGGCCCAGAGGCTGGACACAGGAGCTGACACCTGGACTGCAGAGTGACGATGGTGAGACCGGGTTGTTCAATCAGTCATGTTCACAGTGCAGACAGGAGGGCCCCGAGGCTACATCCCGCCTGCTGGACAGAATGCCAGCATCAGCCTGTGCTCACAGACAAAGAAGAAAGCTCCAATCTGGGCCAAAATGGGCCTCAAGTTTAGTTGTCATACATAACAAACTCAACCTAGAGTCTTAACCTGAGTAAATTTCTTGAAAATCCAGCTTTCTTAAATACAAGTTCTACTAGGGACAAAACACTACATGTGTGGGAGCCAAAGATGTCCCTGACAACACTTTCAAACGTATTTCATGTGTTTAATGTTTTTATATTTAAATCTACAAGTAGGGGTTAATTGATTTCTATTAAAAATACACAAAATATATGTGTATTTATAATATAAATTAAATGCCTTTAGTTGAGTTAGACATCCTAAGCCTTGAAAGATACTAGCTGTCTTAGGGACAAATACTCTTTACTGGGGAAGAAAGTCCTGGATTATCAATGGAATTAACACCCACATCTCTTACACATAGTTCCATGTGTTTCTTTCTTCCCCACAAGTCACACATTTTATGTTTTCATAAAACAAACTCATTATTCACCAAAATAATGCCAATGCTAAGAAAGATGGGCTAGTTACTTATATCTTAAAATAAGTCCCTGGATTGTTATATGATAATCAGTTTTGCCAGCATTAAAACAGATCGTTCTTTTAAAATAATGGTAGGGTTATTTTATAATCTGTTTAGTTCTTATTTTCAAAGCATTGGAGTTGATAGGCCTAAACACTATATAGTACTTTTTTCCCTCTCTTACTATTAATATGTCCAACGATGTAAAACTGCCCTCTGACTTAAGGAAATGCTTAGATCAGGGTCCTTCCCAGGAGAATGGAGTGCAAGCCATGTGATGGGACAGCTTTCTGGAAACAACTGAAACTCAGTGGGGAATATACCTTAAAAATATTTATTTTAAGAGAATAGATGAAACCAGGAAGGGAAACAAGGAACATAGCTCAATAGCTAGCATGGGCTATTAAAAGACCAAAAAAAAAAAAAAAAAAATCAGAAAACAAAAGATGCTCAGGTGCTAATCATTTTTCTCTTGCTAACAAGTTTGCTCATATCAATTTTTCTCTTAGTATTTTTTTTCTTCCTACAAGTTTTTAGGGCTCAACTCATTTATCTAAATTTTTTTAGTACTCAATTACCTTTATTGAATAACTTGAAAGCAAAAACCTCCTGCCATTAGTAACTTCCTAGGGAGGAAAAAAATTATATATATATACACATATCTATACACACACATACATCCAAAAATGTCTTAAGCTTGTCCAGACTCCTAAAAGCAAGATGTAGCAGCAGCATGTAAATAAATCAATAAATTGGAAAGTTCTAAGGCTGTTTAGTTTTTCTGGGAGTGCAAAATTAAAACAGAAATGAGGAAGAAGAAATGAGATTCTATCAAAGAACACTCTGTCAGATTCAGGGCCCAGGTGAAAATTCTAGGACGTATAATGAGAGGGAGAGGGAAAGCTCAATGTGGCAGGGCTCTGCTTGGCACCGAGAGCCCGAGAAGCAGCCAGCAACACAGACCCCTTCTAGACTGCCACTCACACCGCAAGTATGGCTGAAGTCAGGTTTTCAGATGTCAGGTCTGGGGTCAGCCCTAGAAGGGGCAGAGAAACTGCAGTAACTTTTCAAGTTGCATCCTTTGTGGTATTTGCAGGGACACGGCCAACAACAGCTAGGGGGCTGTTTACCAAAGTCATTCCCAGCAACTCCCACAGAAACGCTGTGGAAATCACTGCCAAAGCTTACATGGGAATCAAACAGAAAGAACTGAATACAGCCATGTATAACATGCCCCAATCATTCCGTAAGCTCTGTTTCTTCACAGATGGCTGCTATGGAAGAAATGACTGCTTACAGAAAACAGAGACCTGAGGAATTAATCCAGCCACTGGGATGAAAGCAGAAGAAAACTTAATTCTTCCACTAGAATTAGCAGGTCTGGGCCATAAGATGTCTAGGGAGAAAACGGCCCCTTAGGAACAGATCTGGCACAAGGGAGCGATTGGTGTTAAGGGTGGCACTGTTGAGGTTCTCCAGAGTCAAGAAAGGATTCACCAAATTAAAATATCCAAATGCTCTACAGATGGGCAAAACCAGATGGAAATCAGTCGCTCACATGTACCCTTGTGTTTCCAAGAGGTGGGAGGCTGCAGGCTCCAAACACAAGCTCACCTGCCATGGCAGTACCAAGGGCTGGAAAGACAGGAAGACTCTGGAGGAATCCAGCCTTCCTCAACCTACACTCTCAAGGCTGGGCTTTGGTACTCTCAGGGTCTAAGAAGCTGTGGCTCTTCATCTCATTCTAATAACTGCTTTGGTTCTTGTGCTTTTATACTTCCCCACGCCCCTTCACATTTCCTCCGTGTGTGTGTGTGTGTGTGTGTGTGTGTGATCACACACATCCCTGCTAAAGCATTTCCCCCCAGCTGCCTGGTTCAATCCAATGCCCGTGGCGACATCTTTAAAGCCTTTACACTGCTATAGACTTGGGCTTTGTACGCCCCTCCACACATGCAAATTCTCTCCTTATTCCCTTATCCCCACTCCCTGCTGGGAGCTAAATTTAAAGGCCTCATCCATCCAAGCCTACTCAACATCCTTTTTTTTTTTCCTTTCTTTAATGACAAAGTCTTACTCTGTCACCCAGGCTGGAGCGCAATGGCACAATCAGAGCTCACTGCAGCCATAAACTCCTGGGCTCAAGCTATCTTTCCACCTCAGCCTCCCCAGGTGCTGGGATATGGGCAGGAACCACGTGCTGTGCTAATGTTCCTTTGTCAAGTTAGAGGAAAACAAATGCAACAATTGTGTTAATGGAAGCACTGTCACAGTGCCTGACACCCTTCTAGCTTCAGCTTCGGCACCCACCAGGGCCACCCTTACTGGTTCAACACTGAACACCCAAATCTGTTTCCACCTGGCACCGAGTCGAAGCTCAATAGCGTTGGCTGAGAGATGGGAAGGAATCTTTTTTTCCCCCCTGAATTCCATTTCATTCTTTTATTCTCAAATTATTCTCTCTACTGGATAAAGGAAGGTTTATCGTCACTGCAATCACAGTTTCAGAGAACTGCTGAACCCAAAAGACAGGGCCGGAATCTCAAAGAGTCCCAAATTCATCTCAATGATCAACGTTCTTCCTCTTCCCCACTTCCTCTTTCTTTTCCTGATCTTGAATTTCCTCTTCTTCAGATCTTGAGCCACAGAATGGGAAACAATCTAGTATCTTTGTCTACATTAATTAATTTGCTCTTCATGAAAACCGTACAGAGTGGCTCTTAGAGTATGCCCATTTTACAGATGAAGAGAGATAAGTAACCTGTCAAAGAGGGTAAAAGTGAGGATTTGGACTTAGCCACCTGACCCTGCGATCTCGGCTCTTAGCAACCTTATCACACTAACTGCTAAGAAGGCTAACTGAGGGCTACGAGGAATTGCATCTTGGCCATTTGTTTCATAAATACTGATTGAGTATCTACTATATACCAGGTACTGAACATGCCCCAACATCGCTGGACTATTCCTGTGAAGTCGACACTCCTGTTGCTTTTCTAGTTGCCATCTGCCACTTCTCCTAAACAGTTTGTGTAAGGAATCTCTTCGACTAGCAAACTCAGTAAGAGCAGATTCGGGTTCCACAACTTGATCTTTTAAACTTTCTTATTATAGGAAACAGCCACCATTCCCCTCAGCATTTCTTGGGACGCTAGTAGGAACCAGTTGGAATATGGAATGCCATACTCATAGAATTGAAGGAAACATGGAAATGAATAAAGTGGTATCAGGAAGTCCCTCTCTGCTGTGTTATGAGATTGAGGAGACGCGTGGGCAACCCTTCCGTGCCCTGCTCACCAGTCAGGAGAGTGTAAATGCTCGCCCCTTCCTCCCCTGCCAAGGTCTTCAAGGCTGGAGAGTGATGGCGGCCCACTCCCCCCTCCACCCCAGGAGGGTTAGAGCCAGACAGAGTGGCACACAGCTCCAGGCAACATTCCTGAGTAACAGGCAGGCTGCTGGAGCCTGCAGCCTCTGTTTTATGTGACCTTCACATTGGGCGGCACCCACCCATGCAGGGCAGCACAATCCCCTTCTCCCCAGGCTGCTGAATCAGCCACACTGGGAACAGCCGGGAGAGAGAAGTTTCAGACTCCTGAGACATTTGGGCTATTCAGCACCACGAAGGAAATAACAGTCGTTTGGGGAGAGAATAAAAAGGCGATAAAAATAGACTTTCCAGCTCTACGAAAATGAATCATTTTGCCATGGGGACTTGCTTTCCACCCACCTCATAAATTTGACTAAGGAAAATTTCTTTCCCCTAGATAACTGGTGCGACGAAGGGTTCAGTGTTCAGACAGGTCTGACAGGATTTTATTAGAGAATTGCCCAGAAGGAACCCCCCTTCCCTCCCCAGCCTGCAGGAAATACTACTTTGAAGGGCAAGGACAGTGCAGGCTTAGAAGGACGGGAGCAGCCCTGAGCCCAGACTTGCTGACTCTGCTCTGCCTTCCGATTTCTCCTCACGTCTTTCTCTCTTCATTTTAAGAAATAGAGAGATTTTTAAAAAGCTGAAGTATAAAATCAAGAGGAGAATGCGAGAGGGGCTCAGGTGAAACAGCGCCTGCTGTGGACACTGTCACATTTTCCCCGTAACACCACGAGCTGCTAAGGAATGATGCTGTTGGGACAGATCATTAAGACACAGCACAGTCACTTCTGATTCAGAAAATTCTTTCAAACCCTCCTTATTTTTACTAAACTAATGTGGCTACGTGTCTTCCACCACACACCCGAGGGTGGGGGGAACAATGCTTTGCTTAAGATCATCTTTTTAAAGCTTAATTAAGAGCAACAGGTGGTAAAAATATCAAGGGGCAAGGTGAATCCAAAGGCAAATAATTTTGGTATTAGGTTAGCCGCGGCATTAAGGGCACAAAATAACTTTTTTCTTCTTAACCCAGTGTTAAAATCTAAGTAGTAGCTTCCTTCCCTCTCTCTGGGACATCCATAAGCAAGTCCTTTTTGATCGTGCATTTTACTTACCCTCGCAGTCCTCACATTCCCCGGGGAAGTCCAGCATAACCACTCTGGGAGGGGGGAGGAGCATTTCTCCTGCAGGCTGCAAGGCAGCCCCAACACAGCAGCCGAAATGCCCTCACATTCCCTCTCTGCAAACAGTCCTCGTCAGCGCCAACCCTGCTCTGACCACCAGCAGGCTGCAGTTGCTGAAACGCTAATGCAGTGAAAAGGAGCTAAGTGGCAGAGAGCAGATTGCCACACTGACTGGGGAGAGAGGCGGGGAATTCCGCTCTCTCTGAGAAAGGGGATAACATCACAAGAAGCAGAGATGGCCGAGTGGACTTCGCAGGGACAGCTTAGTGACAGCCACAAGTGCACAGTAGCCTTGCAATACTGTCAGGAAATCTGGATCTGGAAGAAGCCCCCCACTGGGTCTCAGGGCCAAAAACTCCAGTCCCAATTCTGGAACAAAGTAGCTGCTGTGATCCCGGGCAAGTTGCTGTGTTCCTAGTCTCATTTTCCTTGTTGGTGAAATCATGATGTTTCAAAACTAAATCTCTAAATGGCCTCCCGTTGTGAAATTCTAAGGTCATCAGGATACTCATGAGCATAATAAATAATAAGCTATGATGTATGGAAAACATACTATCTACCATCCACCCTATTCGGTATTTTATGTAAATCATCTCATTGAATACCACAGTGCTGAGATGAGAGGTATCAGGCCATTTGATAGATGAGGAAACTGGCTACCTCTCCACAGATCCCATGAAAATAAAGGATCATCAAATCCATTCAGGGTTCTGAATTTAAATGGAAGCATTCAATCTTTGTGCCTGAAATTGAGATGACATCTGAGAATGGAATTTCTGCACTGCGGGGTGATTAATGTGTTTACAGAGCTCTGCCGGTACAATTCTCAGAAACCAGTATTTATGGTTGTGGCTGTTCATGCTACTGCAAAATCCATTTTCCACCTGTTGTTTTTTATTTTAACTCCCTAAAGGACATGAAATATTTCTTTGTGCAGATTTTCAAAACGGGGTCCTGAAGTACATGAGCAGAAACATTGTATGTAAAGTTACCATTTGGAATTTTCGAATGCTATAAAACACAATGTTTACAAACAATGCATCATTTATAAAAGTTTATCAGACGGAACACCAACCGGCTGACTAATGTCCTGCCCTTTATTGATACCGCGTCAAGTGGCAGGTTGACATTTACTATGTATTAATAAAATCTGGGTTTCCTTAAGTATTTCACAGTATCTTTGCATTATGCTCTTTTATCTTTACTGCCATTCATTCAAGTTTTAAGCAAACTTTTTCATTTTAGAATAGTTTTTAGATGCACAGAAAACTGCAAAAATAATACAGAGTGTTGGTGTAACTCACATCTGGCATCTTGCACCTCCATGGTACATTTAACACAATTAATGAACTCACGTTGGTATGCTACCAGTAACTAAACTGTGGGTTGTATGTGGATTTCATGAGTTTTCCCCTAATGTACTCTTTGTGTTCTAAGAGCGCACCCAGGATATTTTATATTTAGTTATTATGTCTCCTTAGCATCCTTTGGACTTTCCTTGTTTCTCAGAGTTGCCTTATTTTGAACGATCTTGACAGTTTTGAAGAGTCTTGGGGAGGTTTTTTATAGACTGCTCTTCAGTTTGAGCTTGTCTGATATTTTTTTCATGGTTTGACTGAGATGATGAGTTTTATAAGGAAGACGGCTGAGGTACATACAGTACCATTTTCATAACATTCTACCGAGGACCCTACTTTTTAAAAATTTATGTTCAAAAGTCAAACCAAAACTGTAAACGGAATAAAGTTAAATTTTAGAAAAGCTAAATATCAATTCATTCACTCAGGAATCCAGGAGTTTATATTGTGGACCAAGTGACAGAGGGAGAAACAAAGTTTTGCACCCATTTGAGAGGAGGGCAGACCAAGGATTCTAGCAGGAAGCCATCTAATTGTGTCTAGCAAGTTCTTTTGAAATGCTTGCCAAGACAAACTTCCTATAAAAACAATCTCGTTTTAGGAGAAGTGCTTGTTCAGCTTATCTTGGTCTCCTCTTTACTGCAACATTTTCAGATATGTGGTGAAATTTTTTCCTGTTGTCAAATAATAGAATCACAAAGAACATAGATTTGCTAACAATTGGTTACACAGAAATTTCTTTCTTTTTTTTTTTTTTTTTTTGTGGTTTTTGGCCGGGGCTGGGTTTGAACCCGCCACCTCCGGCATATGGGACCGGCGCCCTACTCCTTGAGCCACAGGCGCCACCCCAGAAATTTCTTCTTTAGGGAAGCTTCACGATGAAAAAAAGAAGTGAGACTTAGGCTAAAATATGTATTTCCCGCTATTATTTATTTTGTCCTCGCTGTTGCTAATTGAGGGTCTGTTCCTCAGGGGAAAAAAGTGAGGAACTGATGTAATGTCACCAATGAAATAAGGGAAAACAAGTGGTCTCTTTCTGTAATGAACGGCATTTTTTTTTTCAGGGACAGGAAGGAAAAAAAAAACTAAAGGGGGAAAAGAAAAATCTTTACAGCACTACTACATATAAGCTTCCACCTCTGCAGAGACACAAAATATAATAATTATGGAAACAAGCTTGGAAAAATAACTTGTGGTCCACGAAGAGGATATTGGACTTCAGCTAGCACGTCTGGGCATTCAAAACACATGTGAGTAAGAACTTAAGTGCTTGGCTAGCTTACCCACCGCTGCAGGCTAAATTGTATGCCCTCACCCCAATTCATATTTTGAAGTCCTAACCCCCTATAACTCAGAATGTGGACTATATGGCCTTTAAAGAGGTAATTAAGCTACACCCGGGTGGGCTCTACTCCAATATGTCGCTGTTCTCGTAAAAAGAAGAAAGTGTGGGTGCAGACACAGAAAGAGGAAAGCCCATCTGTAAGCCCAGGAGAGAGGCCTCGGAAGAAAGTAACTCTGCTCGCACCTTGGTCTCCAGAATTAACAAAATAAATTTCTATTGTTTCAGCCACCCAGTTTTTGGTACTTTGTTACCATGGCTTGAGTTCAGTCCACTATGAATAAGGAAACGTCCTGGGGTGGAAGGGAAGCCACAGGACACTAGCCTGGGTGGATAGTATGTCTCAATGAATTGTCAATTGCATGAAGCTCTTTCTAAGTTGTCCTTTGTCACAGTTTCCAAATCTAAGGCAAAATTGCTAATGACTTCTCCAGTGGTCCCCAAGCCCTTTGGTCACCCCCTCCCTCCGTCCCTTAGTCCCTGCCTCTGTAGATCAAGCACTGAAAAGATAAGACTACAATTTGGGGCAGATAAGGCTACAATTTCTATAGCTTGTGGCTATAGAAAGAGAAATGATTTGTCTTCATATATACTTAAGCATAAGGATTTAACTTCAAAATAATCCATTCATCGGGCGGCGCCTGTGGCTCAAAGGGGTAGGGCGCCGGTCCCATATGCCAGAGGTGGTGGGTTCAAACCCAGCCCTGGCCAAAAAAAAAAAAAAAAAAAACCACAAAATAATCCATTCATTAAACTGGTCCAATTTTTTTTTATATCTTTTTCCCTGCGTTCCAAACCAACATTTCTAATAGTCTGCCAGACATCTGCGTATGAATCTCTCTTAGAGACAGCCAACTCCCTATATCCAGAAGAGAATGTGCCTTCTCTTTTGGAGTCCAGTTCTCATTTCTCTGCTCCCATGATTCCTACAAATGGTATCAGTATCCACCCAGTTGCTCAAGTCCAAAATGTAGATGGCATCATTCTAACATCACTGATTGTATTTCATTGATTCTAAGACATACGCTTTTTCGTCTCTGAAATGAAGATATACCTTCTCATGGCTGGTGTCTTAGAATTGTGTCATAATTGAATTAGCAACTTTTTAAAATTAGTTAGACTTTAAAAAACGGTGTGTGTTGTCATGGATGGCATATTACATTTAGGGAAAAGCAAATCATGTCTCCTCATCACTAATCCTACGGCTTCTACCAAGGTTCAGGCACTCATCGTCTGTCATTTGGACAATCACGTGACTTTTACAGCTAGTCTTTTGCCGTAATCAGCTTTCCACCTGGCCACTCCAGTTATCTGGAACACAAGAGTCCCTTGTTTACTGAGGCACCTATCACACACAAAATGGGTCCGATCACCTCCAGATGACATTTCTAGTCTCAGCTTAACTATTCCTGGTCCACGTTCCCAAACAAGGATTTCCTGTGGGACCCTGGCCTCCAGCCACAGTCATATGCAGTAAGACCTGGGTTCTTCTGCCGTGGAGCCTTCCTCGTTCTATGCCTTAAAGCTAGAATGTTCTGCTTCCAACTCCGCGGCCTTCCCTGTCCCAATCAGACCTCTCCCCAAAGTTCTTCATCTCAAATCAAAATTTCTCCCTTGTTTTTTCTTGCATATCATGCTTTATTCATTAGCATGTCAAAGTCTCCCCGATACTAGACCTTCCTTGTCTTTCAGAAGGTAATCTCCTCCGAGGCGAGAATTATGTCATAAATCATAAGAGGATCTTCGCTTGGAAGGCAAGAGAGAAACACTGTCTTTTTTTTCGGTGTATATGTGCAGGAAAAAACTGGGAAGCAGACCCTGCATGTCATACAAGAGAGGCTGTCTAAGGAAAACTGCTATCTTTAAAGTTCTATAACCATAAGGAACACGTTTTTAGGAGAATGAGAAATCTATGCCCTGATTTCTCAAGAGACGGATGCAAACATTTCATTCGCTGTGACGGGCAGCTTCTGAACAGCTCCCGAGGTCCCTCCCTCCTGGTATTCAAGGTTTTATGTGATCTGGTTCCCTTGAGTGTGGGCTGGACCTAGTGACTTGCTTTTTATTGAATATGGTAGAAGTGATAAAATGTCACTTCAGAGATGTAGGTTATAAAGGACCGTGATGTTCCTCCGTCTCTCTCTCTCTCTCTCTCTCCCTTTCTCTGGCTCTTCTCGCTTGCTCACTCTGAGGAAGCAAGTTGCAACACTATAAGCTGCTTTATAGAAAAGCCCGCGTGGCAAGGAACCAAGGAAAGCTCTAGCCAACAGTCTGCGAGGAAGTGAATCCTGCCAGTATTCACATGAGTACGGTTAGAATCGGATCCTTCCTGGGTCAAGTCTCGAAGTGACCCTGACCAATACATGGAATGCAGCCTTCTGGGAGACCTTGAACTGAGGACCCAACTAAACCTTGCTCAGACCCCTGATCCATGGGAACTCTAAGATAATAAATGTTGTTTTCAGCCACTAAGTTTGGGGAGTGATTGTTATAAAGTGATGGGTAATAATGTGCTCACCAAATGAGAAAACCAGAAGGGAGATAATAAGAACAGCATGAATAGAGGGGCAAACAACTCTCATTGAGTTTTCCAAAGTACCCACAAAAGATGCACAAAGGGCTCACTTGTCAGTCCAAGCACATCGGCTTTCACTGGAGAGAGACAGAGGCAGAGGAAAACCGAGAGCCAGCCCACTGCCCTGGGGTCAGAATTCCCTTTCACCCTTCCCAAGTTCCTATGTGGAGGTTGGCTCTCACCAACTGACACAGTTTCATCATCGTCTTCACTAAGCGGCCAGTCTTTTGGTAGATGCAGTGCAAAATATCCATCAACTGTGAGCTTAGCTCAGGGAGAGCCTTCTATGCCCTTCTGAGGTGTCTGGATTTTATTCCACATGCACTGGGGAACCATATACAATCATTTGAGAAGACGGGATGATGGGCGCTCCTACAAGTCAACTTGGAGGATGTTACAACTAGCAGCACATGAGCCATGTCAACCTGGGAGGCATTAAATCATCAAAGAGTCCCTAAGTGCCTCTTCCATCATTCCCTGAACTGCAGGTTGGATGTTCCCACGACCTGACTTGTTTTGCTGTGTTCACCAGTCTGTCCTCTTTTCTGTCTAAGTCTACTAAAATGCTGACCACCGTTCCTACTTTGGCTTGGCTTTGGCATCAAACCCGAGGACAGCAAATCGAGCATTCCTTCTGTGTGTGGTGTAGGAAAACAACCAAGGTTTTTCATTCTGTGCCAGGGAGGAAGATAAAGGAAAGTGTGTCATTAAATTCCGCTGTGGCTGAGCCCCTGCTCAGGTCTGTTCATTTCCTTCAGGGAAATGGGCCTCCCCAACAAGGAACATCACTCTGCGGCTAGTTTTCACTTGTCCCCTGAGGAAGAGTGGGAAGAAGCCACAGAGCAGAGAATGGCAGAAAAATACATGAGGGAGTGTTCCAATCCCTCCTCCTCCTCTCCCCATGAAGGAGAATCTGTGTCTGCCTGTTGTCCAAAATCAGAAGTAAGGGCAAGTGGGGGTTGAGTCTAGCTGGATTGGTTTGCACTGGAAAAGCCTAATCATTAGTAATACCCTGTTCCCCAAAAATAAGACAGTGTCTTATTTTAAGGTGTGCTCCTAAATATGCGCTAGGTCTTATTTTCAGGGGATGTCTTATCTTTCCTGTAAGTAGGTCTTATTTTCAGAGGACGTCTTATTTTTGAGGAAACAGGGTAGCAGAGAAAAGGGTAAAGAAGCAAGCCAGGTAAGAACTAGCCAAGTGTGAGTGTGCAAGGCTAGGTTGCTGAGGGTGGGGAGAGGTTTGGGGGAGTTGGCAAGTGAGAAAATGACAGTGTGAGTGTCCGTGTGCATAGGAGAGAGAAAGAGAGAGAGGGGAGGGCATTTAGGAAATGTGGCTGCTTGGTACGAATAGAATCATTCTGATTTTTTTTTTTTTTTGTAGAGACAGAGTCTCACTGTACCGCCCTCGGGTAGAGTGCCGTGGCGTCACACGGCTCACAGCAACCTCTAACTCTTGGGCTTCTGCGATTCTCCTGCCTCAGCCTCCCGAGCAGCTGGGACTACAGGCGCCCGCCACAACGCCCGGCTATTTTTCTGTTGCAGTTTGGCCGGGGCTGGGTTTGAACCCGCCACCCTCGGCATATGGGGCTGGCACCCTACTCACTGAGCCACAGGCGCCGCCCCATTCTGATATTTTTTTTGAAAGAGTTTAATAAATGTTTCTGATGCTTTTCTACTCCTGGTGACCAGACCACCATTTCCTTGACTGAGATGCCTGCAGTGTGGCCACGCGGGGCTTGATTTTACAGTGAGAAGAGTATAAATACCACATTTAGCAGTGCCTTTTAAAATTTTTAAATAGGCTACTGGATCAAATTTGGTTAAAGGAACAGATTTTCAATGAGAAGGGCGAGAGGTTGTCTTCTAAGAACATATGAGCTCTCCTTAGTGGTTGATGCTTCCATCCAGACATCCTGAAAGCACTGAGATTCATTGACATGTTCTAGAAGGGGTAACGGAGACAGCGTAACACAGTAGAAGACCCCAGAGCTGGGAAAACCCAAGTTGTTCAAATCCCAACTCTTCCTATTATTAATTAGAAAGCTAGTAGTTTATTTCTCTGAACCCTAGTTCCCTGAGGTACAGTAAGGGGCCAGGAGGGTTACTGTAAAGGCTGGGAAGGGTGATCCAGCGCTGCGGCCAGCACACAGTAGGTTAAGTGATGGCTGTCACCATGGTAGCTCACACCTCTGACCTCCCTTGCTGCCGGCACTGCTTCCCTCCTGGCCTAAAACAATAATTCCACTGGAAGACAGACAGGCAGAGAACGGAACTTGAACCAGTTTTTTCTGAACTAACCCATAAGATAAACCATTGAAGGGAAGGTAAAGGGTCTAGAGATTCTAAAAGAAGTTGCAGAATACAAATGTAAAAAGAAGACATCGCTATGGATGAGCTGAGGCACACAAGAGCTAAAGTCCAGGTAGGATTTGTAGGAAACTTCTCCTTGGAGGCAGACACCCACACCTGCGCCCCAAAGTCAGTGCCCTGGCATCTTCTATAAAGAGGACGTTTGCACAAAGGCTTGTCCCTCCTACTATTCTGTTTTCAATAGAAAACAGCTTTGCTCGTCTACCTTTTGTCCAAAACAATATTTTTAATCTTCTAATGGTGTGGAAATCTCTTCAGCCCTTTCATCATTTCCCCTACTCTGAACTCCCTCAAACAATGAAATGTCAATTGTTCTGACATCAGTTTCACAAAATAAAGCAGATAACTTTTGAAAGCTTCCTGAAATCCAAAGAGTTCATGGAAACTTACATTTTTATCCATTTCAGGAAGCTCAGCTCTAACCATATCTGAAATCTTATCTTTGATTAGAGAAAAATACATCTTTTTTTCAAGAATAAGTTTCTGAGTGGGTTAGGGTTACTAAATGGCAGGTTAATTCTACTGGTTACATTCCTGCTCTATCCTACTGAACTTCAATTACCGTCAGATTGCCATAATTCATCAGGCTCAGAGGCAGTCCATAAAATGAGGCCTTTCACAGAGCTCAGAAAGATATGTTGAAGGTATTGGCCAAAAGGAAGAAAAAAAAGATGAATCTGAAAGTCTTCACGAGAGGCAAGATGATTGGTCATTAACACGTGGTTTTCCACCTTCAGCTGGGAAGATGTGGCAATTTACCAAGGAGAAGGGTAGCCAGGGTTTAGGATTCATCTCAGCTTCTATTGTTCATCTGATTTTAGGTAAAACACTTCCCCTTTATAGATCCACATGTCGTCATCTGTAAAACAAATACAGTTTTACAGATGCCAATGTAAAACTATTTTAAATTGTACACAAACTTTACGGACACCCTACATGTCTCAATTTTCCATCTCTAAAATTCTCTTTTTCTCAGGTAGCTTCCATCCTCACAGGCTCACACGAAAGCTCAAGCAAACATTCCCTGACAGCTCTAGGAAGGTTCAGTACTCCAGGGTGGAATCCCCAAAGAGCATCTCTTTCCAACCATACTTCACACGTGCACGCGCGCACGCACCCCAGCTGTCACAATTAACATCTGGGCAAGAAAAAGCTTAATCCCTGAACTCCTATGGTAAGCAAGGATTTCATACCTTGGTCTCTTGTGCACAAAGCCCAAAGTTCCCAGAATGAAACAACATCTAGCCTGATCTCTAATGACCATTAAATCGAGCTTTAAGGATGTGTGTTGATTGCATAATACTGACAAGCTGACGGCCTGAAGGGCAGCATTTTTAAAAGTCTTTGGTATGCCAAGACCTAAATTTGAGATCTTTCTCTCTGGCAACAGGCAACAGTATCACTAACACCTAAAAAAGAATGCAAGCATCTGCAGGCAGTCACCATGCGGCTTCGGATGTCAGCAATCCTTACAGAAGAAATGCAGGGTCTCTGCGTCTCGCCAGGAAATGATTTCCAACTACTTTGTTTTAACACCTTCACCCCCGAATTCTTGGTAACCACAGTTTGACTCAGGGGCTAAAATACACCTATTCATGCCTCTGTGAATCTACCATGTGTTTATAATTTGGGATTGCTATGTGAAAACACACTTTTCTATTCATCTTCAACTCACGCAGCTGGGCCATCTTAATGGATTGGCTTCTCAACACCAGGCCATTAAGACACACAGGCCCAGGTTCCAGGCCACACTTTGCAGGTCTCTGTGGCCCCTGCTACTGTGGCTTCTCCATCAATATGGTCCCTGGACTATCAACTCTCTAAGTATAAATCAACATAGAAGTCTTCAGAGGCATTTGAGGGATTCTTTATCTGCCCTTTCTTGACTATCATGAACACCAGAAAGAGGAAATGTCATGTGAAAAATACACTATGCCCAGCTAGTTTTCCTATTTTTTGTAAAGATGGGGTCTCACTCTTGTTCGGGCTGGTCTCGAACTTGTAAGGTCAGGCAGTCCACCTGCCATAGTCTCCCAGAGTGCTGGGATTGCAGGTGTGAGCCCCTGTGCCCAGCCTATATTTCCATTGTTATATTTTTATCTCTCATAACTGCTATTTATAACACTAAAAAAAATTTGAAGACATAGTTTTGAGAATGCATTTCTCCTTCATAGAAAATATCTCAAAATAGCAGAAAAGATTTTCTAGAAAAGATGAGGAGGAAAGCTTGCCTCTCCCTGTAGGATGGAAACACATTTACCATTTATAACTTGCTCACAGATCATGATACGTTTAAGTGCCAAATTGAGAACATTAATGAAAGGCTGAATACCCTTAAAACAAACAAAAAGAAAGAAAAATACATTCACACAAGGCTGCACATCTACTAACCCAAAGCAGTCTCTGTCATCTACACTCAGAGATTCTCTTACTCTTCCCCCCAAAGTAAGATTTTTTTTTTTTTTTTTTTGAGACGGTGTCTTGCTCTGTTACCCAGGCTGGAGTGCAGTGGAGTCATCAGAGCTCACAGCAACCTCAAACTCCTGGGCTCAAGCGAGACTTCTGCCTCAGCCTCCTGAGTAGCCGGGACTACAGGTGTCTGCCCCCACATCCAGCTAATTTTTCTATTTTTTGTAGAGATGGGGTGTCACTCTTGCTCAGGCTGGTCTTGAACTGCTGACCTCCAGCAATCCTCCCACCTCAGCCACCCAAAGTGCTAGGATTAGAGGCATTAGCCAGTGCCGTTGGCCTGAATTGATTTATTTTAATTCTCTTTTTTTTTTTTTTTTTTTTGTAGAGACAGAGTCTCACTGTACCGCCCTCGGGTAGAGTGCCGTGGCGTCACACGGCTCACAGCAACCTCTAACTCTTGGGCTTACACGATTCTCTTGCCTCAGCCTCCCGAGCAGCTGGGACTACAGGCGCCCGCCACAACGCCCGGCTATTTTTTGGTTTCAGTTTGGCCGGGGCTGGGTTTGAACCCACCACCCTCGGCATATGGGGCTGGCGCCCTACTCACTGAGCCACAGGATTTATTTTAATTCTCAACTTTTTATATGAAAAAATTTCAAACCTACCCAAAAGCTGCAAGACTTGTATCATATTATGACACCTGTGTCCCCTTATCTGCATACAACATGTTGCTACATTTCCTTCCCTCCATCTTTCTCCATCTCCATGGGGTATAAAATTAGCATTGTATGCACAGACTGTTTTGCTGGACAGTTTCAGGATTGGTTGTATACATCCTGGTGTTTCCTCCCTAAACACCGTGGCATATGAACCTCCTGAGAGCAAGACTTCTCCCCTATATACATAAGACAGTCATCACCTGTGGGAAATCCAGCACTCAGAAAATGCCATTATAATATTTGATTCATACTTGAATTTCCCCAATTTTCCCAATGTCTATAAAATTTGGGTTTTGGGGGGTTTTTTGGCAGTTTTTTTTTTTGGCTGGGGCCAGGTTTGAACCCACCACCTCC
The DNA here is from genome assembly GCF_027406575.1 of Nycticebus coucang. Classification (NCBI taxonomy): domain Eukaryota; kingdom Metazoa; phylum Chordata; class Mammalia; order Primates; family Lorisidae; genus Nycticebus; species Nycticebus coucang. Next base: position 12,062,879 of record NC_069802.1, read on the forward strand.
GGTATATGGGGCTGGTTGAGCCACAGGCACCACCCTAAAATTTGGCTTTTTTTTCTTCAATCGAGGATTATATACTGCATCTGGCCATCCTATCTCCTTAGTCACCCGGAATCTCCAACAGTTTTCCAGTCTTTGGGAGTGGAAAGGAATCTTTAAGCATTGACAGAGCCGTTTGGCAGTATCATCCGTGAATTTGGAATTGTCAGATTTTTTCCTTAGGATCGTTACAATTGCTTAGTGTGTCCCAAGGGCACCTGACGTCATCTGAGCCCATTACAGGTATTGACGGTACTTAAAAAAGTATTTTTTGGATGAAAGATATTCAGTTAGTGAAGAAGATATAAGTACTATAGAATGAAGGTAAGTGGGGAAGGAGGGGGAAAGGAGAATAAACGGAAAGAACAAAGTGGAAAAGAAATCAAATGGAAAAAAGAATAAAGAGGAAGAATAGAGGTCAAGTACAGAAACAGCAGGAAACACGTGAGGCCGCCTTGCTTTCTTGCATCAAATTGCCTGACTGCCCCAGTATGTAATGTTGCAACATGCAAGAAACATTTGATCTGCAATAAGAAATAATGTAAAGATAAATGCATGTGTCCAAATACTTAATTTTACCCACACTATTTATGATTCACATTTTAAATTAATATTTCAAAACCCTTTTCTCTTTAGCCACTGGACTGGAAGCTGCTGGTTTGTGCTCATCCAGATCTCCCTGAACCGTTTCTTCATTCAGGCTGCAAGTTTTCCTTCTGTAACACTAAACCCCAGCACTTTAAGGTCAGGGGATGCCTGACCTTGGGGCCTGGGGGCCAAACTGTTATTTGTCAGCGTCATTAAGACTATGTCTTTAACGTTCGGAAGAGGTGAATTTAGTAAAAAGCTTTTTAAAATAATTAAAATATATGCACATTACCATGTACAATATATTAAATACCTATATGTTGATTATTTCATAAAATGATTCAAGTCTATTCTTCCATATTATGTACCTATGTGTTAACTTGGCTACAGAAGGATTTTTAATGGCTAATCATCCGCTCACTACCAACCAATCTAGGGATCAAATGCAGCCACAGAGACAGCAATTCTTAAAGAAAACATTTATTTCAATGAACTTGGTGAAACCAGGGACCTTCCTACAGAAACCCGCACAATTCTCAAACCCAATTTTTTTGTCACATCTAATTTCAATTAGACATCATGATAAAGCTAAGAAACTTTTTAACAATAATCAGTAGGGTCTACGTAGGAGCCTGCCTAAATTCCTGACATTTTTCTCATTGCTTTCTGCCAAACCACATGCACAGAAGGCAAACACAATGGGAACAGTCAGTGAGTTATGACCAGGGCCACATACAGCCTCAGCTTTGTGCACACACATTCGTGTGCGTGCGCATGTGTGTATGTGTGTGTGTGCACATTTGTCAAGTTCCTTCCAGAACTAAGATTTGGTTCACTTCCCGATCTTTCACCTCTTTCCTTTTTCTACACAAAAGGAAAGGCATCATCGATTAAACCATTAAAATTAGATGCCAAGCATTATGAAACATATCAAAGCATGAAAAAAAAATCTGCTTCTGACCATAGGTGAACAGGTAAGATTTTAAGTAGGTAGGCTCAGAAGGGCAAGGACTTTGTATAAACAGTTCTCTAGATGACATTAGATCACCTTAATGCCCCCATTATGTCTTTAGAATATAGTTGATCTTCAAATGTGGCATTTAAACCCAAGTAGATTTTTAATACTGAAAACACTATTATTATGAAAGTGCTGCTTTCTCTTGAAAGTCTCTTTCTCTCCCTCTCCCCCCCCCCCATTCCAGGAGAATGCAGGGAAAAACTGAAATGAAAAAAACGTAATTAAAATCACATTCTTCCCCTGGGGTCAAACTAATTATCAGCCTCTCACCCCAAAACAAATTTACCTGTTTAAGAACGAAGGTCTTTATCACTCATGGAAAAAACATAAACAAAGATTAAGATGCCATTTAGGTACCACTGCAATCTTTCATTTTTAAGTGACCTCTTAGTCTAATGGATTCAATGCGTTCTCATTCGAGTAAAGTGTATATTGCAGGAGAGAACTGTAATAAATGGGACTGTCATGGCCCTTAGGTTAGAGCAAAGGAATATTGGAAAATAAATCTCAATTCTGTATACTCACCAATCCTGCAATGGGGGTAGGTAATCTATTGATCTTTTTAACAAGTCCTGGCTTTATAGCATTCAGCAACCTGTTACGAAAAAGACAGAATGTCAAGTGAGACATAAAGCAAGATGGATCACACAAATCTCCTTTATCTGAGGCTACGTTAAATTGCTGGATAGGAAAAGCAGTGAATTTAAAGCATGTCGTAAATCTGAGTAATCTATTGGGTTTTGTGCATATTAGTAAAGAGCTTTGCCAGCACCAAGTTTGGCCAACGTAGGTGAAGTTTGAGAATCTGGAAATGTTGGGAGAGGTGAAAAGGTATCTGGGAGAAGCTTCAAGGGAAAAGACAAAAATGTGAGCTGGATTGAAATTGGGAAGGAATTGTCTAGAACTGGAGCCAGGTATTACTACTCAGGTGAGGCCACTTGCCAATTCTCCTGGCTAAGGCAGCGGTCTCTCCAGGGAGGTGCTAAGTTTAGAGACCAACATCTATCTTTGGAAGTGATTTGCCAAGACAAATTCTACCTCCAGACCTTTTGGCTCTTTGAGGAGAGTGGCTTGTTAAAAGTGGTTGAGCTTCACTTCGTTAAAAAAGGAAGAATATGTTTAATAAGAAGTTAACCAATCATATTCTGAAAATTTTTAACAAGGCTCACCAGGATTGCCTAGATACAAAAGATATTTGAACAAAAGATTTTCAGGGTAAAGGTCAAACTCATGTAAAAATCACACAAGCAAGGAATGCGAGAGAAACAACTATAACTGCTTGGTCTTCAGGAAATATTAATTCAGAGTGACGAGATAAGACAGGCAACTTATAAAACTAAAATATGGTTAGCATCAAGGTAAGGGGGCAGAGTGGCGTATTTGCAACCTAGGTTATTCATAAAAAGAGTAATTGAAAGTAAGGAGCTATAGAATGGGAACATTTATTTCTACATTCAGGCATTAGAGGCAACAGGCATCTTTGAATACCATGCAGAGAGAAACTTAGAGAAGGAGCTTTTTATAATTCAGGGGTCAGCAAACTATGACCCATGGGCCGAATCTGGCCCAGCGCCTATATTTGTAATTAAAGTGTTGCCGGAACACAGGAATGCCCATTTATATCTTGTCTGTGGCTACTTTTCTGCTATCACAGCAGAGTGTAGTAGTTACCGCAGAGACATATGGGCCTCAAAGCGTACAACTTTTACTGTCTGGCCCCTTATAGAAAATTTGCTGCCCTCTATTACAATTCCCATAATCCAAGATTATAATGAATTCTGAAGAATCTATGTTTGATTTCTACAGATCAGCAAGAATAATGCAATGGTCTTGAATTTAGATTCTTTGACGATGACACCACCACCTACTAAAAAATGGAGAAATGTCCCCACAGTGGCCATGACTGGCTGGATATTCTGGTTTTGCATCCAAGATTAATTGATGGCTCTTAGTAACTTTGGCTGCAATTCCAACCTGCTGCAACCAACACTCAACAAGCTCAGAACTGACCCAGGTGTTCTTTGTCCACTGAGAGCCAAGATAGCTGTTCTTTTTTTTATGAATCCACTTAGTTTTAACCATGAATTTAATCTTGTTAAAAAGGGCTCCTTTATAACTTTGGAGTTATCAGTTTCTCAAGTTGGAAGGCAACTTTTCCCTCTTCTAATTTTACATTTCAGAAGTTTGAGGCCTAGTGATGGGGAGTAACTTCCCCAGAGCACAGTCGGGCCCAGGGTCTGGAAGTCTTGGAGCAGGGCACTCTCTCCGGAGCATATCCTCTGGTTTAATATACACAAATAGATAGGATGCCTCCAAACACAGGTTTTTAAATGTACAAAATTCTTAAGATACATTACTTTTCTCACTAGTCCCTAACAGTGTCATTTTAAACTGAGTTTAAAACAACATTCGTATACAGTGTTGACAATTCAACAGAATCAAAGGCAGACAGAGTAAAATGTGAGTCTTGCTGTCACCTCTGTACCACAGGGCCCCAGTTTATTCCTGAAGGCAACCTGAATGGGGAAAATGTATTAAAATATACATAATTAAAAGAAAAAAATAGGTGTGGCACATAGAACACGGTGTTTTTCACCTTGTTTTTTTCTATTTTAGAGGTTACCTTGGGGAGAATGACTTAATGCCTATTGAGCCACATCCTTCTTTTTCTATTTACCCTAATGACACATAAAGAACAAGCCATGTCCTTCTTAATCACTGGGGGCCACTGATGGCTACAGAGCTGGCAGAGGGGTAAGTGCCTTAGTTCTGGAGTCCAGTTGACTGAAGTCAAAGCCCAGCTCCATCATTCACTGGAGGTGCTGCCTTGGGCACGTCCATCAACCTTGGTCTCAACTCTAGTATAGAAACACAGTGGTGCCAAAGGCACAGATGCCAATTCAGCTGAACGAGATGAAATATGTCAGAAGCTAGCACAGAGACTGCCATATAATAAGCTCCTTGTAAATATCCCTCTGTATTTAAGTGTATTTATAGCAATTCAATTCACAGCATTTTAGGTCATTCGCCTTCTCTAATAATGAAATGAAACACCATTGCTACCAAACGCTTGAGCCTTCTTGCTAATTAACCAAGGTGGAAACACCCCACCCCAAATTCACTATTTAAAAATGATCTCCTAAAGGGGCACCCTTTTTGTCTTTAATATCTAAGAACCGTACTAATGTACAGTTTTTGTCTTCTATATCTAAGAACATTACAAATTTAGTAATGATGGCTCCAGCAACTCCTCTTTTATACATGTTGGGATTTTTTAAACTGTCTTAAGTTTTTCATCAAATTCATCCTTTGTAAAATTCCACTTGCATGGAATTTGCAGAACCTTTCCTGTCCCTAGGAGTTGTAAAAATCAATCGTCAATCAATTGAATTACAAAAAGCTACTCTCTCTCAAAATACTTGATTATAAGTTAAAAAATAAAAAGTCACCATATTCTGACACACTGTGGAATATTTTCAAGATTGAGGCGGCTGCATTTTTTATATAAATATTGTAATCCTGTTTACAGTACACAGCAATAAAAGATAACATTGAATTCATATTGTCAAAATGTCCAACACCTGCTTCTCTTGTATTTTGCATTAAACTGAGAATAGTTGTTGTATCAGAGGTTTTTTTAAGTAAGAATCAAGTATATTCACTTGAAAATGTATTAAAAACCACTATTGCTTTCCCTTGTAAATTGAAATATAGATATTTTCGATAAGTACTTATTGATGACATGCTTTAAAGCGATGATCCTGATGATGCAATTTTATATTTGTAGATCTTTTGAGAGGCATTTTTCTCCCCTAAGTGCTACCCAATAGAGACAGGGTACCATGTTGCACCATTTTTGTAGAAGAAAAAATTGCAACCCAAATAGATGTGAAGCCTTCTCTAGCAATATAACCATCTTGTCTGCAGCATGGCCAGCGCAATAACCACCTCTTAGGCCAATCAGTTTACACTGCAATCGGGTGCTTTGGAAAGTCCAGCTTCAGTATCCAGACTCAAAACACAACTCAAAACAAAAGAAAAATCAAAACAAATACTATCTAAATATAATGAGATAACATCAACACTAGGTGGGAATAAAAGGAAAATGAAAGAAAGTGTGTGTTGTGAGATGGGCAAGTGTAAGAAACATGAAGTCCAAGTTCTGTTTATGGATCATCGACAACATCATCATGGGGGATTCCAGAAGGAAGGAGGCTGGAACCCACTTGGCAGAACCTCCACTCAATGGATTCTCACACCAACTCACCCCCATGGCCTATGCTACCCCAAACCTGCAGCTAGCAAACCTCCAGCTAGTAACAAACCCTTTGTATTTATCAAAAGACATTTCTGGGAAGCTGGCACAATTCTACACAACAAGAGAATTAGGCATTTATACCATTTGTACCATTCCATGTCTTTTGTGCTAAATACCCCCAACTACAAACAAATATAAAGAAAATTTTAAATGTCTAAGATGTAAGAGCCACTTAGCCGGAATTATTTTCAGGTCATTACTGTTTGTTAATGCTCTTCTCTCAATGATTCTCCACCAAGTGCACACTGTGTGTTGTACTCCAGGCACAGGAGGTGCAGGGGGGTGGGTGGGGCAATGGGATGGGACAGAAAAAAACAAGTATCCTAGCCCTCTGGGAGGCTGAGGCAGGTGGACTGCTGGAGCTCAGGAGTTCAAGACCAGCTTGAGCAACAGGAGACCCCATCTCTCTAAACAATCAAACGTTGTGGAGGGCTCCTGTAGTCCTAGCTACTTGGGAGGCTGAGGCAATAGGATCACTTGAGCCCGAGAGTTTAAGGTTGCTGTGAGCTATGATGCCACGGCACTATACCCAGGGCAACAAAGCGAGACTCTGAAAAAAAAAGAGAGAGAGAAGAAAGAAAGAAAAGGAAAAGAAAGAGAAAGGAAAACAACCAAGTAAATAAACGAGAAGAAAATTTCAGCTGGCTCAAGTGCTGGGAAGACCAGTAGACTAACAGGCCACACCATTAAAGGCGGTACTTTAATAAAGTTGTAAGAAGGCTGCTGGGGAGATGGCATTTGAGAAAAAAAACTTGGATGATACAAAGGAATTGGTCAAGGTGAGACTGGAAGGTAAGAGATTTTAAGCTGATTGAAAAGTTAGTAGAAAGTCCTCAAGGCAGGAGCAGGCTTGGAGGGTGGAGCTGACTGAGCAAGGTGAGCGGGAGGATGAGATCTGTGCCTTGAGGGTCAAGGTGTCAGCACAATCCAGGCCCAGATAAGGAGTTTGGATTTTTTTTTTCTAAGTTCAATATGAAGCATCAGATGATTTTTAAGATGGAGACTGAGATGAGTGATCTATAATTTTTAAAACATCACCATTTACAAAAAGGCATAAAAATAAATTTGCAACTATACACATACAGAAAGTTTCTGTTGCTTAAAAATCATAGGCATCAGAAAGAATAGATAAAGAAAACATCACAAATAACTTAAAACATTCAGTTTGATGAGGAGGAAGGGCCAGTGAATTTCAAGCCAGGAGTCTAGATTTTAACAGATAAATGTAATACATTCAACAATGAGTTACTGGGAAATCACTTGATCAAGGTCTCAGTTTTCCATCTAATAAAATGAGGACTTAAAAATCAACAACACCAAAAGAAGCAAATAAAATGGCATTTTACAGTTAAAAACAAAACAAAAAAAATCAACAACACCCCCCATCCAGGATTATGGTGTGGATCCAGTGGGCTGGTGTCTGTTGCTAGCATTTGATAAATGGAAACTTACATACTCACTCAGTTTATTATACTGAGCATGCCCCTTTTTGCTATATAAGTACAAGCTATTTTATCTCAACTGTTTCATTAGCCAGCTGCCAAAGACTAAAATGATGTCACTTGTTCTCTTTTCTCTGGCCACCTTTGGAGAAATACCTTGCATGGATGAAGCAAATCAAGGCACGTGTATAGTCTGTCTAGCACACGGCTGGTGAGAGACAACTACACACAGGAAGAAAAGTTATGTCCCGGATAATCCTCAGTTAGGAAAGAAGTGAATGGCCTTGAGGGGAAGCAAAAATAAGTATGTTTCTTTTATGATATAAATTAAACGGTGTCTACTACACATATGTATTCTAAATCTGAAACACCATGACCCATTTCAAGTAAGACTACTCCATTATGTTCCTTTTATTTATTTATTTATTTATTTATTTTTGTAGAGACAGAGTCTCACTGTACAGCCCTTGGGTAGTGTGCCATGGCGTCACACGGCTCACAGCAACCTCTAACTCTTGGGCTTACGCAATTCTCTTGCCTCAGCCTCCTGAGCAGCTGGGACTACAGGCGCCCACCACAACGCCCAGCTATTTTTTGGTTGCAGTTTGGCCGGGGCTGGGTTTGAACCTGCCACCCTTGGCATATGGGGCCGGCGCCCTACTCACTGAGCCACAGGCGCCGCCCCATTATGTTCCTTCTTATACTCAACAAATACTGATCAAGCAGGAGTGATACCTGGTCTAAAGCTGGGTGCTAGAAATGCAAAGGAAGATAAGAAAGTCTACGGCCATACCACCCGGAAGGCGCCCTGTCTCGTATGATCTCGGAAGCTAAGCAGGGTGGCACCTGGTTAGTACTTGGATGGGAGGAAGATAGGAAAGATCTCAGGTCTCTCCCTCATGGGGGGTGCTCACTAGTAGATTTAGAACCCCAAAGCATCTACCCAGAATAAAAAAAATCATTTTACCCTAAGGACGTTTGCACTAGATTGTTTATTGCAGCTCAATTTACAATTGCCAGGATGTGGAAACGATCTAAATGCCCATCAATGCAGGAATGGATTAACAAATTGTGGCGCATGCACACCTTGGAATACTATTCAGCCATAAAGAGATGGTGACTTCACATCTTTTGTAATATCCTGGACGGAGTTTAAACATATTCTTCTTAGCAAAGTATCACAAGGATAGAAAAGCAAATATTTAATATACTCAATACTAATAAGAAGCCAGTAGACGATCCAATGAGTGCCCAAATAGGAGAAAAACTCACTTCAATTCAAGTTGGGGGGAGGGGTAACAGGGGAGGGGAAAGGTGTTGGGGTGCTCTCACTGAATGGGCACGGGGTGGAGGGGTTGGCACGCCTTTTGTGTGTGGGACATAACTATTAAGATGAACTCTACCTAACAAAATCAAATATTTTGACCTGGTTGCTTATACCCTTACTTTAACCTGAAATAAATTTTTAAAAATAAAATGAAAAAATAAAACCCACAAGAATACCAGAACTGTGTGTGTAGGTGGTTCATTACTATATCACCTAATGCACCATGATCTTGAGAAGGTGGCACATTCTATGGAATGTAGTTCTAAAAAGATCAGGGACTAGATTCCATAAGGAAACAATTGTTGAGACACTCGGGAATGCTGTTGATGTTCTGTTTCAAGCACAGACTGCTTTTTACAACTCTTTGTACCCTAATATCCTGCATGTGGCAGCCTCTCAATCATTGCTTAATGGTTATAAAATACAAAGGGAGGAAATTTTTTCTACCTGCAACTTTTAATAAACAACATCTTAAACCCCTAGACTGGTTCTGTTTCATACAAACTCTACCCACAGCCCATATAGTATGGCTGCAAGGCACAGCACCAAGAACACTGCTGCAAAGGACACGTTACGAGGCCATCCAGACGTGGGGGCTCACACCAACAGGCAGCTTACATGTTATTTAACTGTAATATGAACATCAAAGGTAAAAATTTTGAAGGACTGCAAATTTTAAAGGGATTGAGCTTTCTCTACACGTCATTCAATTCAGAAACTCAATTCTAATAATTATCCCAGAGTTTGGGGGAGAACAGAAGAACCATCTACACCTTCAGCATAAGGTTGGGAAGTTCAAACTTACTCTCATGGGAAATCATTTTATTCTTTGCAATGAGAGATTACATCATCATCTCATTAGCTTGGTTTGTACAGCTGCAATAGATACTGTGATCACAAAATTGCCCACTTTGTGTTCCTTTTAATTTGGCTCAAGAGTGTTTTACTATGTGGTTTCCTTGATCACTTTCTAGGTTTGACTATGTACCAGGGATGAAGGTATATGCACTTTCATTTAACCTAACATGGTGTCTGTTTTTTGAACCTAAGCATGAAATCATTTAACCTTGATCATAAACCTGTTACAGATGTCATGTTTAAAGATTCTGTTTTGCAATTGCCTTGGCAAAACCAGGAAAATTAATAAACCCTCTGAGATCAAGAAAAATGTACTAAAATATAGGGAAAAGCGAAACCTGAAACAAAGAGGAGTTTCATACGACTAAAGTAGTGATGGAAGGCAAATTGCCATCATCAATATCTACTGACTGTGCGGGGGTTTTATGCATTGTTCAGAATGTGTGAAATGTAGGTCACACTGAAGCCACTTGCCTTGAGGATACCTAAGAAGAGACAATAGGAGCTTTAGAAGGTCTTTGGAAGAAGACTTGGAACTCCAAGCAGTTGGGCCTGACCCTGCAAATTCCAGGCACAGCAGAGCCTAGTTATTATTCCGATATTCCACCTGCGGCAGGGAGTGCTCACCTAACTTGTCTTCCTGTTCCCCTGGGCACAAGGCTAGGCTCTATTTCCCTCCCTCCTTTGCATTTTGCTGTAGCTATAAAACATGGTTCTGGCCAATAGAGAGCAAGCGGAAGTAATAGACACACCCAGGCCTGGCCTTAGAAACCCTCCCAGACAATTCTCCACTCTCTCCCTCTGCACTTACTAGTTAGATGTTGACACCCAGGAAGTCTTGGCCATCGTGCATTGAGGACACAGTCTCCATGAGCTCTGGTCCCTCAATAACTGGCTGGAGCAGAGTTGTTTCCCACTCTTTCCTTCTCTTCCCCAAATTAGGCTATACAAGAGTGGAAATATGACATCAGGTAATGACGTCCATGAGGTCATCCTAGAAAAAGTGCTACATTCGTCCTTGGTGAAGATCATTACGGTCTCCTTCAAAGTGCACAAATGCCAGGGCCTAGTCATCCTTGAAAGTGATTTTGCCAGTTTGTAAACTTAATTGTCAGACCTTGTATGACAAGAGCTCTGATGGCCCTTCCAGAAAAAGAGTTCCAAAACTGCTTTGAAGCATGGACTAGATACAGACGTCCATGCACAGCTCCTGGAGGGAAGCACCTCAGAGGTGACAGCAGTGATATTTAGCAATGAGGTATGTGGTACTTTTTCTAGGATGAGTTCACGCACTTGATTGTCCAACCTTATACATTTCCATTGTATTAAACCACTGAGATGTAGGGATTTGTTAATCACAGCACCCAGCACTATTACAACTCTCCAGTAGGGCTTTTTCTAGCAAAAAGGGACCCTACCTTGGAAAACTGTACCAAGAAAGTCCTGTCCCAAAATGTAAAATTTCACACCTGGGCACATCTTTTCCCCAGGATCTTGCCAGAACAGCAGCAAAAAGAAGAGCTAAAATTTGAGGGGGGAAATCTCTAAAATCTTCTAGGGGAAAAACAAAATCTCTTCTTGCACATCACATCTATTCTTAATAATAATTAAAAAAACTAACAAAATACTCTATAAGCATGGAGGGAAACATGGAACAATGGTCTAAAATATCTTTGAGTCCTTTGATCTGTTTTCAACCTCTCTCATAGTTCATCCTTGGCATAACCATTCCTGCTGTCTGGAAATTATGGAATTTGAAGACTGGAAGAGGGTTAAAAATCATATAAAATAATCTAGACAAGATTAGTCATCCAGGGGACTTAAGGCGCATGTCTGCAGTCAGAGCCCCCAAGTGGTCAGGTTGGGATTACAAACTTGGGTTTCTAAACTGGGCAGAGCGCTTTCCAGTTTCACCTATGGATTTTCACCTATGAAAATCCAGCTATGACGTTTCACCTTTTGCATTGCAGTCACTAATCCCCAGCCAGCAGCCGATCCTCTGCCATCTTAATCAACCTGCCACTTAACCCAAACTGACCACTCCCAATGCCAGGCTCTGGCCAGGCTCTTTCCTTCTTCCAATCATTTCCAGGTTCCTGAGTGCCCAAATGATACCCTTCAAATGGCTTCAGCTGGTAATCAAGGTCATTCACCCCCAAAGTGCCTTTGCTACCACACCTCCCACTCGAGGTGTTCCCTGCTTTTATAAACTCCAAGTTTAAGATGACATATGGGAGCTGGCAATACACAAGCAGAATTTAGTATAACTGAATAAAACGGAGACTAAAGTTACTCTGACACAGGCAACGATATGTGTAATCATCACTGTGCTATGTAATGATTATGTATAAATGACTGTAATTAGCATTTCTTCTGCACGGTTAAGACTCTGTTATTGCTGGGTTTACTGTCAGGAGGGTGGAGAGGCAACTTGCAAAGTGACACTGCTGTGATGCAGCTTTGCAGGCTTCTGTATCCAGCCTTGGGTGGGGTGAACAGCCAACTCCTTGTCCCCAACACTTCTTTAGCAAGAAGTCCTCAGAAGCAAGAGTTCCTGAATTGAAACTCCAAGAGTAGTAGGAACCTCCAGAAACAGAAAGACCTGGGTTCAAATCCCTGCTCTGTAACATTTAAGTATTCCACATGTACGCACCTCAGTTTCCTCCTCTGTGAAATGGGTGCAAACATACCTACTAGTCATAGCATGACAGCATGAAGTAAGTAAAACAAGGGTGTGTTATGCACCTTAAATGGCAGGCATAATTATCATCTCCGCCAAGAGGGCTTCAAGCCAGCCCTCCCACAGGTGGACGGCTCATGTCAACCATTGGTTCACTTCCCCTCTAGGCAAGCTCTGTTGGAAGAGGTGAAAGAGGAGAAGTGAGGGAATGAGATGTCAATCCTTTTGGAGGGCGGACCTCTGTGGGCATAGCCTCTGCACAGGTGGGAGGCAACACAGAAGCTGGGATGGGAAGGAGGGGAGGAAAGAAGGATGATAATGAAGGGAAAGTGGCGAGAAGCTCCAAGGACACTCGATGGCTTCTGCAGCTGACTCTGCTTGGCATTGAGTCCAGATATCCTTTAACTCTTCCAGGGCTCCAGCCTCCTCATCTCACTTGCCATCCTGAGGATGATGGGGACAAGCCAGGAGCTGTCCTTTGGTGTCCTAGAAAGGAGGGGCCTGCTCCTAGTCTGGCCAATTAGAATTCTTGATCCACTTCCAATTCCACCACCGTTATCAAACATTGACCCTACAGCAACTAACGGGCTGGTACCATCTCAGACATGGTCTGAGTCACATGAGACTTTGGGAAGAACACAGGTCCTATGGGGAAATAAATTCCAAGGCCTAAACGAGTGACTTGGAAGAGAACATTGGAAACATGGGCTGTGCAGATCAAGAATGTAAGCCGAAGACAGATGTGGCAAGGTGGGTGTAGTAGTGTTTCTGCTTCTCCTCGGGAGGAATGGCGCCTTATTCACATATTTGTGTTTGGAGCACTGCAGAAAAGCCATCACAAGCTTCCACACCCACCAGAGGTAATTTCCTTAAAAAGCAAACCTGACCTATGGCTCTTCTGTATGGAGATCATGCTGGCTGCTGTTGCTGCTCACTGGAATGCTTTCACATAATATTCAAGGTCTTTCACAAAGTGACCTAATATCTACCTCCCACCTCCAGTCTGTCCCACTTTGCATTTGTCCTGGGCTCTGACCCTGAGCATGCAAGGCCCCTTCATATGGCTGAGCCCTTGCATGGACTGGCTGCTTCCTCTGTCTCAGCTGCCTTCTCCTCAGGCCTTCTCTACCTTCTTTGTGGCCTAGCAAACTCCTACTCATCCTTCAAAACCCAGTGTAAATGTTACTTCCTCACCAAATCACTTCTTAAGTAAAAACAGCATCTCCCATCCCTGCGTCCCTACAATCTTGGCTTCCCTATTTATTATACATCACAGAAAGTGTCCAGATTTCCCATGAGGCAAAGGGTTAATTGTGTCTGTGACCCCAGCTGTAAGGTAAGAGCCAGTCCTAGGTAGGGCCACAATTTTTGTTTGGTAAGCGAAGTGATAATGAAATGAACAGTAATTCCTGAAATATCAGTTTTGAAATTACAATGGACTTTAACTTTAGTTAATAATTTTGCAATATTGTTGTTAATCACATCTGAATTATTTTCTCAGGACCAAGACTAAAGCTGTGGTGGGGCAAGGTGGCTTGTGCCTGTAATCCCAGCACTCTGGGAGGCTAGGAAGGTGAATTGTCTGAGCTCAGGAGTTCAAGACCAGCCTGAGCAAAAGGGAGACCCCGTCACTACTAAAAAATAGAAAAGCTAGCTCAGTGTTGTGGTTTGCATGTGTAGTCTCTGCTACTCTGGAGGGTGAGGCTAGAGGATCACTTGAGCCCAAGAATTTGAGGTTGCTGTGAGCTATGATGCCATAGCACTCTACCTAGGGCAGTAGAGTGAGACTGTCTCAAAAAAACAGGGAAGGGAAGGAAACTAAAGCTGGGTTCAAGCAACCACACCCTAAAAGGATCATCAGACAGGCTCCTAGTTCATTACCACCAGTTATCATCTTGTTAATTTGCTGTTGGTCTGTGGAAAAGAGGATGGGGATGGGTTGAGTCGCTTTGTCCCTCTTTAAAGAAGAGTTGGCAACTGGTTGACACCAGAGGAGACAGTAAAGCGTCTGGATCCTTCTTTTTGAATGTACTACAGTTGTGGTCCCCAAACCCCAGGCCACGAACTGCTTCCAGTCTGTGGCCTATTAGGAACCAGACTGCTCAGCAAAAGGCTAGCAAAGCTTCATCTGTATTTACAGCCGCTCCCATCACTAGCGTCACCACCCAAGCGCCACCTCCTGTCAGATAAACAGTGGCACTAGATTCTCACAGAAGCCAAACCTACTGGGAACTGTCAAGTGCGGGATCAAGGCTGCATGCACCTTACAAGAATCTAATGCCCAATGATCTGAGGTAAATGTAATGAGCATGAATTATCCCCAACCATCCCTGGTCCGTAGAAAAATTGTCTTTCATGAAACCGATCCCTAGTGTCAAGCATGTTTGAGCCCACTGTTCTTACTATAGGATACACAAATGGGGTGGGCCAGGGGTGGAAAACACCGTGCCCTCCTCCTCTCACCCACATCCTTCTACTTTACCGGGCATGCAGCAGAAATACAGAATGCAGTTTTATTCAGAGAAATGGAGAATATGTTCTTGAGGCCAGAGGCTCTGGCAGGGAAGGCATCAAACAACAAGCAACGTCTTTTCATCCGTGGTAGAAAAGGAGCTTTGATGAGAAAGTTGTGCAATAACACCTCCTCCTTCTCCACCCAGGCCCGCCTCTGTCTACCGTTATTATTTCTGGTTTTAATGAATGTGTTCTTTTTTTTTTTGAGTTTTATTTTTGTGATTTTCTTTATATCTTTTTGGAAGTAGCCTGTAAACATAATCAATCTATAGAACATTGTCTTCAATGAAGTCCTAAGATAGGAGCAGCACATTAAAACGTGACAGTAATGTGTCTATCAACAAACTAAATGACATTCGGAATGAGATGTCAAGGTGACATTTTACACATCTTGAAGCAAAAGTTTTAAATCCCGGAGGAAGGGGTGGTGATGGGCGGCACCTGTGGCTCAAAGGGGTAGGGCGCCGGCCCCATGTGCTGGAGGTGGTGGGTTCAAACCCAGCCCTGGCCAGAAACAGCAAAAAAAAAAAAATAACTGGAGGAAGGGGTGGGGAACGGAAAAGCAGAGAGAGGGATGGAGGGAGGGGAGTGGGGTGTTGGTGTGTGCCACACCTTTTGGGGGCAAGACACGATTGTACGAGGGATTTTAACTAACACATGCAATCAGTATAACCTGGTTTCTTATACCCTCAATGAATTCCCAACAATAAAAAAAAAAAGCTTTAAATCCCATTGTGTGTGTGTGTGTGTGTGTGTACGTGTTAACAAAGCCATACAGTTCATCCATAGAAAGTGCAGAGCCCCAGCACAGTGGCTCACCCCTATCACTCTGGGAGACCGAGGTGGGAGGATTACTTGAGCTCAAGAGTTGAGACCAGCCTGAGCCAGGGCAAGACCCCGTCTCTACTAAGAAAAGAAAAATTAAAATTACAAAAAAAAAAAAAAAAAGGAAAGAAAAACTAGCTGGGTGTTGGGTTGTGGTGGATGCCTGCAGTCCCAGCTACTTGGGAGGCTAAGGCAGGAGGATTGCTTCACCCCAAGGGTTTGAGGTTGCTGTCAGCTAGGACTCCTCGACACTGAACCCAGGGCAACAGAGCGAACTCTGTCTCAAAAAAAAAAAAAAAGTGTAGAATCTATTTTTTTGGTACATTCACAGGATTACGCAACCATCACTAAAAACTAATTTTAGTTTTCTTTCTTTCTTTTTTCTTTTGATACAGAGTCTCACCTCTTTCACCCCCGGTGGAGTGCGTGGTGTCATAGCTCATGGCAACAATTTTAATTTTCTTTCCTCCTAATAGAAGGCCCAAGTCCATTAGTCTCTCTTCTCCTCTTACTCACCCACAACCTCCAGCCCTAAACAACCACTAATCTACTTTGTTTCTCTACAGATTTGCCTATTCTGGAAATTTCACATAAATGAGACAATATAATATGGGGTCTCTCGTGACTGGTTCATAATGTTTTCAAGGTTCATCCAAGTTCATCTGCATCGCAGCAGGCATCAGTGCTTCATTCTGTTTACTGCCAAAAAATATCACATGTGTGGACATACTGATGGACATACTGCGCTTTATCCACCTATCCATCACTCTGTGGACCTCTAGGTGTTTCTACCTTTTGGCTATTATGAATACCGCTGTTATGAACATTTGTGTGTAAGATACTGTTTTGGGGGGGCTTTTTTAGACAGAGTCCCATTTGGCGCCCTGGGTAGAGTGCCATGATGTCATAACTCACAACAACCTCAAACTCTTGGGCTCACGCCATCCTCTTGCCTCAGCCTCCCAAGTCGCTGAGACTGTAGGCAACTGCTGCCACACTTGGCTATTTTTAGAGATGGGGTCTCACTCTTGCTCAGGCTGGTCTCCAACTCCTGAGCACAGGTAAGCCACCGCGGCCTCCCAGAGGGCTGGGTTTACAGGTGTGAGCCACCATGCCTGGCTCTGTGTGAGATATTATTTAGATGTGTATTTTCATTTCCCTTGGGTATCTACCTTCAAATACAGAGGGTGCTAAAAAAAAGTGTATACACATTTTAAGCAATGTTATCTACATATTACTTTTCTACGCTGAACTGAATTATCATAGCAATGTAAGACATTTGTTGAAAGGATGGATTAATTGAATGAATGCCAGTGTCACCATGCAACAAGCAGGACAGTCAAAGAAAATGGTGGAAGCACATCGTCACTTGAGGAGCACAAGACCATTCTGAAGTGATATTTGAAATCCCAAGTACAGTGACACTGGAGGCGTGAGTATGCAACAGAGCCTCCGATGCGTAACAATGGCGCCCATTCCTGGTAAGCTTGACATGCACCAGGGGAGACCCGGGAGGCTTGGCAATGTTGCTCAAGCACTAGCTTGCCATCATCAGAAGGGTCTGGGGCAGCGGCCTGTCACTCATTGAGTAAGGCGCCTGCCCCATATACCAAGGGTGGTGGGTTCGAACCCAGCCCTGGCTAAACTGCAGCAAAAAAATAGCCGGGCGTTGTGGTGGGCGCCTGTAGTCCCAGCTACTTGGGAGGCTGAGGCAAGAGAATCGCGTAAGCCCAGGAGTTGGAGGTTGCTGTGAGCTGTGTGAGGCCACGGCACTCTACCGAGGGCCATAAAGTGAGACTCTGTCTCTACAAAAAAAAAAAAATAAAGTGTCTGGATGCTGATAGTAAAACTTTTGAGTTCCTCTTGTAGTTGCAGAAGTCAAACATGACCTGTATTCATCTTTTGTTATCAGTACATATTGAGGATTGCTATTTTAATACAGTTTTCCCCCTCTTAAAATGTGTACATGTTTTGGGGCACCTTCTGTATCACTGCTAGGTCATATGAAAGTTTGAGGAATTGCCCAACCCTTTTCCAAAGTGGCTGCACCATTTTCCAATCCTGCAAGCAATGCACGCAATTTCCAATTGCTCCATATCCGCGTCACACTGAAGGCTGTCTTCCTTTTCTACTACAGCAATTCTAGTGGGCATGAGGTGGAATTTCACTGCAGTTTTGATTTGCATTTCTCTAAAGACTAACAATGTTGAGCATCTTTTTATGTTCTCATTGGCCATTTATATAGCTTTTTCTTTTTTTGCTGTTTTTGGCCAGGGCAGGGTTTGAACCCGCCACCTCTGGCATATGGGGTAGACGCCCTAGTCCTTTGAGCCACAGGCGCCACCCATTTATATAGCTTTTTTGAAGAAATGTCTTTTTGGATCTTTTGTTTTGTTCATTTTTAATTCTGTTGTTCATCTTTTTCTTATTGGGTTTTAGGAGTTGTTTATATTCTAGATGTAAGTCCCTTTTCTTATCAGATATATGATTTGCGAATAATTTTTTCCATTCTGGGCTTGGAAGATGGCATCATTTGTGGGACAAAAGTTTTAAATTTCGATGTGGTCCGATTTATCTCTTTTTTTCTCTTGTTCCTTTTTCCTTTTGTTCTATGTAAACAAACAAACAAACACCTAATTACATATATCCTCCTGTGTTTTATTCTAAGAATTATATAGTTTTAGCTCTTACATTTATGTCTATGATCCATTTTGACCTAACCTAGCACAGTTTTAACACACATTTACTTATGAATTAAAAACATGTTAATAATTTTTAAAATGTTAATTTGGAAATAATCTTTCTTCTTCCCCTTCTCCCTTCAGAATCTTGCAACACACCTGCCCTGTGCAAGCACAATTAGGGATACAAAGATGGGTGAGTCACGGTCACTACGTCAACAAATTTATAATCTAACAAAAAGTTCAAACACAGAGCCTCCTGAGTAGTGCCATGTGTGACAAATGACTTGCTCGAGGCACAGCCAAAATATCTTTTAAAGCCGGGACACCAGGGAGAGCCTGAGAAATCAGGGTTGTTGTCCAATCCAGTGTGTGGCTACGCAGCCCTGGGTGCTCAGAGGGCTGAATTAGGGTGCAACAAGGGGGACACCTTATACCCAATGTGTGTTTAGGGTTTAGGGAGATGGAAATGGACAGGGAGGGGAGCACCCAGGTGGCCAGAAGGAAACTCAGCAAGGTGCAGAGTGAGGAAGCACAAAGAGCTCATCCTCTGTGACAGCGCAAAGTGACAGCTGGGGCAAGCGAAATAGAAACATTGCACCCAAACAATGTTGGGGACTCTGAGTTCCAGGAAAAAGAACTTGAACCACACGCTGTGTTGTGGAAAGTGGGCATCCGGCACAAGGAAGCCATGTCTGGGGATATCAGCCTCTTGGCAGAGGCTACGGTGGCTTGGGAAAGGTAGGCTCTGGGATTAACCACTCAGACATAAGGTATTTTTTTTTAATTTCACATTAATATGAGGGTACAAATGATTAGGTTATAATGTTTGCGTTTGTTAGGTGAGGTTCCTGTTGTAGGTGTGCCCTCACCCAGGAGGTGTGCCATATCCCCTTACACTGTGTCCATTAGGTGGGAGCACACCAGTCCCCTCCCTCCACTCCTCTCCCCCTTCCCTCCACCCTCCTCCCCCAACTTGAATTGAACTGAGTTTTTCTCTTGTGTGGGTATGTATTAGTTTATCTACTGGCTTCCCATTAGTAAATGTAAAGTCTCCGTCTTTTTATGGCTGAATAGTATTCCATGGTATACGTGTACCCTGGTTTATTAATCCATTTGTGGGTTGATGGGCACCTGGATTAGACATAATGTCTTAACTTTCTCTTTTTCTTCTTATTCACTCTTTATTCCCCTTAAAAGAAAGAAGGAAATCTCTGTCTGCATAGTTAACTTTAAAAAGAAATCATGCATAAACCAGGTCCTTGGTGGGTTTTTAAGACAATGACCTCTCCTGTGGGGAACCAAAGGAAACCTTTAGAACAGGTGAGACAGGAATTTTACACACTGCATTGTGGGAAATCAGCCCACCAAGCCCAACAGCCCAATAGAGACGATCAAAAAAATGGACTACTTCAGAAAAACAATTAGGGAGCTACTGAATCCTCTCAAATTTAAGCAAAGCCTAATTCAGCGTGTAGCCTCACAGGCAGGGTAGGCCAGTTTCTCGTCTATCAGCCCATATTTAAACCTGTTGTCATTTTTTTTAAATCAATATGATAAATGTGTATATAATCTGTTCAGAAAGAGAGAGATTAAGCCTGTGATTTAAGGCATTAGAAGTTAATATGTATTAAGATACAGATTGGTAGGATGAAGGAATTCACCACATCTTGAGGGAAGTGGTTCCCTAATAACAATTATGCTGAAACAAGTTTCAGATACCTTTTTTGGGAAGCATCAAAGCAAACTCTATAAATGTGCAGCCTGAGTCGTTGATGTATTAAGAGAAAAGCAGCGATGAGCATTGTATGACCTTAAGCGGAGAGAATGCTTAAAAAGATGGGTGAGCTTGGGAAGGTTTCAAGAGCAAGACGTTTGAGACCACACAGGAGCCCCCGCAGACTTTGAAACTGATGCCGAAAGCCCCACTTTGAATGGGAACAGTGTCCCTCACTGTGCTGAGAGTCCTTCTTTTGAGTAGGAACCAAGGGCTATTTATTGGGTGAGGATCCAAAAAAAAGCAACACTGGGGCTTCCTTCTGCCCATCATAAGTCCCGCACACTCGCCTCATGTCCTCTGTCTGTTTCCATCTCTCCTAACAGAAGCCTGCTGGGGGAACTCCAGCCTTGCCCAAGTCCCCACCTAAGCCAAGCCAATCTTCAAACAAGAAGCAGCTTTTTCACTACAGATCCTTTTTTTTTTTTTTTAAGGAGGGGGTTGAAATGTCCTCACTTGAACTTAAAGGCTTAATGAGTTTTAGTGCCACAAAGCTGGACACAGCCCAAGTCAGCGTGGCCAATTATGCTTTGGCAGAACGGCAAGGGAGAACCCCACACAGAAGGCCTATCGAGTTCTCACCAGCCTGCAAAGGCCAAAATCAGTAATGGCAGAAGGACCCAAGTTCGCTGAGATTTGAGTGATAATCTGGGTTAGAGAAAGAGCTGTAGACAGAGCGCAAAGACCTTGGTGCTGCGCACCTTGGGTGTCCCCCTAAGGGGGGACCTGCAGAAGGCAGGTTGAAGATCTAGGCTCAGCAGGGCTGCTGTGAGGATTAAACCAGGGAAGGGTGGGTGAACACTGAGCACAGGGGACCATAAGGCACCAGTCTGAATTCCCCAACAAGTGGAGTGACCGTATCTTCCAGCTAACCAAGGTCAGTCCCAGATACCACGTGTTCTAGTATCTCACCTGGTCAACTCCCCCCTCCACTGTGCAGAGTGAAAGGAGGAGTCAACCAGAAGAGACACTAGAACGCTCTGGATGACAAACTATGTGGGTGCTCTACTAATAAGCCATTGGGTTACACTGATCTCAATTCTTCATCAGGAAAATATTGCAAGTACAGTTTACATTACATAAGGTTTCAAACACTACCCTGTTGAAATGATGCAAAAGCATGAGCCAAACTAAAACAATCAGGTAAAATCATGAGCACCTAACCGGCAGTTCCCGGAGATGGGTGTTCATTGGCAGAGGGTCTAGCATCTCCTTCTTCAAGCAAGGGAGGCCTTTTCTGAAGTTTTGCTCAGTATGACATCTGCCAAGGCCAAGCAGTACAGATGACCTCCACCTTCTTAAAAGTATTCTTACTTTCCTTGGTTTCCATGACACCACATTTTTCTGTGTTTTCTCCCATTTCTGGCCTGGGGTACAGACTTCCTCAAACTGAGACCCATCTAACATGCAGAAGGCAGGTTAGAAGATCTAGGCTCGCAGGGCTGCCCAACCTTTTTTCTTCCCTGCTGCACGGTGGAAGAAGAGTCGTCCTGGGCCACACATTAAACACACAAACACTAACGAAAGCTGATGAGCTATAAAAAAGGTCCATGCATAATTTTCAGAATCTTTGACACCACAGATAAGCAAAACCATCCTCACATAATCCCCACGCAGCCCACAGGCCACAGGATCAACCCTCTCGTCTGCTCTTTCCTGATGTGGTCCTTCTCCAGAGAGACACAGTTTAACCTTCATGTCCAAAAGCAGTTTGCAAATCCAGCTTGAGCGAGTTAAATCCAGTCTCACCCCAAGCACCAACTCCTCACTTCCAAAAGCCTACAGGACTCTACCCTTGATGAGCTGTCTATATATCCCAAACTCAACCTGACCAAACTGAAATCACAACCTCTCCCAACAAAGAGAGGACCCTTTCCAGCTTAGAGCAAGGGCCCTACCCTGCTGCTTGTCATTAACAACTGAAACGCTGAGGCATCTTTTAGCCTTTTCTTTCATTCATCCTTATATAGTCCGCCAAATCCTGCTGATTTCATCAAAATTCTCACTTCCATTTTTCTGGGGCTCAAACCTAGAAACCCTCATGAGCTCACCAGGCCCTGCACAGTCTTCCCCTTCCCTACTTCTCTCCATCCCCCTCATCTCGGACCACCGCTGCCCTTGCTTGCTACGTTTTGGCCAAACAAGTCCACTTGTAAGTCTCCCACTGCACAGAGCTTCCTCCTGTCTCAGGAATTTCAAACATGTTATTCTTTCGGCCTGGAGTATGTTTTTCCTCTTACTTTCTTCTCCCTTCCCTCTTTCCCAGGAGAAGAGAAGAATTCCTACTCTTCACCTAGGTCTCCACCTAAATGTTGCCTCCTCACGGGAACCTGAGATTCACATCCTGCGTAGACTCAGGATTTCGATTCCAGATCTGATCAGCCCTTCCCCCTGTACAGGATTTTACTGCCTGGTGTCCTAGTCTGCAGGGTACCTGCCACATTCAGAGGCGGGATCTCATATGGGTCAGTGGAAGGAAGGAAGAGAAGCCCTCTCACCGCAGGGCGGTCGGGAATGAGTACACCCATCACAGCACACTCATTCCCAGCTCATGTCTTCCCTCCGCTGTTGTCCCTGCATCAGATGCTATGACATTGTGAATTATAATAACAAATATGCATTTTGGTCTTCATCCCTGGTTCCCAGTACAAAGTTCCTAAAATCCTTGTAATCTCCTGACCTGGAGTGATGCTAGGAGCATCTTTGTTCTAATGTTTAGTCTTGGACACTGGCTGCTAACAGAGAGCTCATATGCTGGAATTTCCTGGTGACAGGAGTGTCTTTGTTCCAACGAGGTGACTCCAGGTGGGCTCCTGGATGGGGCGGGTCACCGGAAAGACCAAGCTGTGATGAGGAGTTAGGAACCAGGCACGCCCAAGTAATAAAACCTGCATGAATATCCCTGTATATTTTATGGTTTTTTCTCCTGTAATGACCCATTCTCCAACACCTGCAGGGAAACAGCATTTGGGTGTCCTGAAAAAGTAGGAAGAAGGGGAAAGTTTGTTTCCTCTATAAAGTTGACTTTTCTGCTCCACCAGCCTATTCTTGTCTAAAGCAAAATTCAGCTGCCATATCTCCCCAGTAACTGTCTCCAAACCACAACAGTATCCCCTTATTTGACCTCTGATGAAACCTTGGAGATTAAATCTTGGTCACTCTTGTGTTACTCACACACTGGTTCACACTGCGACTTAACTGCTTTGTGTGTGTGCTCCGTCCCCAAGAACCTATACAACTTCTGAAGATCATGTCTGACATTCTGTTTTTACACCCCTTGGTGCCTGCCTTGGTGCTATTTCGCACGTAGTCGATACCAAACATGTCTCCCAAGTGATAAGATGTCACCACGGACTCGAGACCTGTCGTGGAAAGCCAGCACACAACTTTGGCACACCACATCTCATGCTGAAATCATGTCAAGAATCCAAGACCAGGCCTCTTTCTCAGAACAAGCAGCTCATTTATCAGCGATGATATACCGAGTGTTTGCCAACAGATTTCTTATCTCCAGAAAATTATTTCAGCAACATAAGAACTCAGACAAAAATCCACTAAGACATTCTTTACTGGTCACTTATTTGTAGACTCACATACTCAGACTTTGCAGTCCATGACAACGTGCTTGCAAAACAAAAACTAACAGTTTAGCTCTGTGACTCCCAGGAAGATGAAAGTAGCAATGGAGAATCTTACACTTGGAGAAAACAAAGGCACCCACCTTTTGGTCTCCTAGGCTTCAGGGATCCTTAGGGACGGGTCTGTTCTTCACATGAAATGTGTGTGTGGGAGACAGAGCGGCAGAGATCAGAAAGAGAGACAGAAACAAAGAGAAAAATCGAGGGTAATAGTGACCAAGACAGGGAGAAGGTTAACCGTTGTCACTGGTGGTCAGGGGACCTCGGTGGCAGGCCTACTACTGGGTCTCAATTTAGTTGCCCAGGGTCTACAGCAGATGTATTGCGTGTCACACCAGTGTCTACACACAGAGGGACAGAAGGTCTTCAAGAAGCCCTCAGTCTGGTCCAGGAAGCAGACACAGGATGAAGAGGCAGAGCTTTGTGACAGGACCACAGTGGGGTTGAGTACAGGCCACAGAGGAGCCCACCATCTCTGCCTGGAGGGTTCTGGAACCAGAGAAAGAAACCACAGCGGACTGGATGGAGTGGGTGGAAGTGACATTACCACAGAGGTCAAGGTTATTGTTTCCAAAACAATCACTCTGGGCCCCACGCTCTGCCAGCCAAAGTTCATTATTCACAGATGAGCTAGTTTGTAAGGGACCCGAACGTTCTTGCCCAGTTTTTGATCACAAGCGAGGCAAGAGAATTAGAAGGTAAAACTCAAATGCCTTCATCCTGTAGCTTTCTGGCAGCCCAAGGGAGCGTGCCAACGTGCGTGCAGTGACACAGAGTGGCATTGATTATGTCATTTCATCATTGACTCTTGGCCTATCCCCAACAATAATAATGGGAACAGCCAGTGGTAACCCATTAGTAACAGGGCGCTGGGCCAGCCCAGACACCGTGCTGAGTGCTCACTGTAATCTCTTACGTGTATCTCCCAGAAAACTTATGAACTAGTGATTTCTCTGTTACATAGATGAAGGGAGAAAAGTTAACATTTATGCATCTGTGATACCCCAGGCACTGAACAAAGAGTTTTATACATGTTGTCCATTCACGTAACCCTCACAACAACCCCATGAATTAGGCACAATTATTATCTGTTTTCATAGGTGAGTAAACTGGAACTCAGAGAGGTTAGGTAACTTGCCTAAGGACACACAGGAGGCAAATCTAGGCTCTGGCCCATCTAAGAGGTTGATCCCCAGGAAATCATATTATTTGATTGATTTTTGGTCTCCTAACTCAATCATGTCATAAGATTCAATGTAGGGATTCCAAAATCCATTCAATTTCTGCTATGCTCTCTCTCATAAAAGGGTTTGAACTGGCTTTTGTTAAATATGCATCCTTAAATAATAACCAAAAAGAAAGAAAGAGGAGGAGGGAGAATGAAAATCAAACCTGAGAAGAAAGGAGAGAATAGAGGAAGAAGCATGGGAGGAAAATTGATGGAGTAGACACACTGAAGTTTGGCTTTGCGTCACCAGATGGGTAAGTTACAAAGGGCCATGGACAGTGACCACATATCCCCATTGCCAGGAAGCAACTGGAAATCTAAGGGGAGCCTGAGGTTGTTCCCATGACTGGGAGGCACTTTGGGCTTGACATAAACAAGTTGGAGGAGACGTAACATCCGCAAAGGGTAGGACTACCCAGAAGTCAAAAGGAATTGTTCTTACAATGTCAATAGCATCCCTGAGGGGGACCATCAGATCCAAGGCCCTCCCGATGGACTCTGTGCTGTCTGCGCAGCTGCAGGGACCCCACTGGCTGCGCTCCCCTGGATCTCCCGGAAGAAATGTTAGGAAACTCAGGGGGGGAGAAATGTCAGAATTAATGGCAGAGAAGCAAACATTGGCAAGGAAAAGGTCTCAGGTGTGCAGAGGCAGCCCCTGGAGGGGGACAGAGCCGGAAGTACGGGGCCTTATTCTAGCAGGTGCCAAGTAGGTCTTGAGGAAAAATGCAAGTGGACAGTTCTGAATCCCCCTCCTTCGCCTTCAGGGAATCAGTGGTGAGTTATTCGGGAGGAGGCCCTACTACAAATCCAGAGAAAATGCAGACTGCTCAGAGGACCACCTGGGAAAGAGCTGTTATTGGGAGAGAGGTCTCTTTCCCAGCTCCAAGTGCCCCAGTGTGGCACAGTTAAGAATGTGACTATGAACACTCCAGGGGCATCAGAAGAAAAATGGAGGCTCCTGGGAGCAGCAGCCCAAATCCCTGGTGGAGAGAGATAGAGGCCAGGAAGGGCTCAGAGCAAAAGCAGTTATCGCCTGAGGGCTGAGCAGATGGGTCCACAAAGGACACAGCCTGTTTCTTAGGAAAGAAGCTCTTCCCTGACAACATCCCAAGGAAGGGGTGACTGCAGATCTCAGTGACCCCCGCCTGACCTCCTCTCCAGGTTCTTCTCTCTGCAGTTTAGACAACAGGGTCAAGGGAATGGGCTCCTGACAGGAAGCACCCTTCTTGGAGCACACCCTGGGAGCGAGGCCTAGTGAAGCACGCATTTTCTTTACTAGAAGTTCTGAAGGTCATGTGTAGTGGTTGGGGGTAAGAGTCCCTCGGTGGGCACTGGCTGGTTTGGTTGGTCCAACAATCATTGCTTCCTCCCAATTTTCATTAGAAGACCTTTCCTTCCCCAGAGCTCTAAGCATGGAGGGCGGTTGTGGGACCAGGTAGAGTGTGGACCGTGCTTAAACCCAATGTCCTGGCTCCAGGCAAGGGCAAGTCCAGACCTGGCCACTCAATTGATTCCAAGATTGGCATAAGACACAATTCCAGTCAGTGAAGAACAGGCATCAGGTCTTCTGCTGGATTGCTCACACCGCTATCTCTTTTTTCCTTCTAGGACTTCAAAGCTAGTACAACGGTAGCCAACTATATCACCAACTGGAGAAACTTACCCAAAAGACAACGCCAAGCGAGAAGAAAGCAGAGGCAAGAGGGGTGATGGACAGATAAATGGATGGTGGACAGACAGAAAAACAGAACAGCAGTGACACAATTCCGCATGACCATGCAGCGATGCCCGCAGCGGGTGTGCACAGCTATGATCCATCTCTGTGTTTATTCATGGGAACCAGTCACTTCGCATGTTCATTTAAACTGGTTGGAGCTGCATCTCTAGCACTGGCAACCACCAAAATTCTCACTAGCAAACTCCCACTTCCCTCTTCCCCCCAAACCCCACTGCATTCTTTAAATGCAGAGGACATAACATCATTTTGTCAGGTCTCTCCACATAGGAAAAGAGGGAAGTGAAGAAGGAATTATACATCGGTGGGGGAGGGAGGAGCACCATGGATTTCAAATTCATTTCCCAGACCCTAAATTAAGATTCTCACTGAGAATTGAATGCAGTGAACAAAGGAATTAGCTTGTTTTCTATTGGACTCATTGTTTTAGGTTCAGGGAGACTAAAGAGACAGGTAACTAGATGAAGTGGATTTTCTTTTTCTTTTCTTTTTTTTTTTCTGCCTTCCCACATTACTTTTATGTATCCAAGGATGAACAAGTAAAACCAATGCAGAACAACTTACCAAATAGAACTAATCCAACAAATCCTGTTGGTTTTTTTTTTAATTTATTTATTATTAAATCATAGCTGTGTACATTAATGCGATCATGGGGCACCATACACTGGTTTTATAGACCATTTGACATATTTTCATCACGCTGGTTAACATAGCCTTCCTGGCATTTTCTTAGTTATTGTGTTAAGACATTTATATTCTACATTTAGTTTTCAAAAATCAGCATAAAGGACATTACTGCAGATACAGCAAATATTTAACTCTGAAGGATATATTAGGTGTTACTGTATCATTGCTAAATGTCTTGACTGCTTATGGAGGAAAATGCCCTCCTTAAGGGATGTTTAAGAGATATAAGATGTAGCATTTAAGAGTTGAGTTTCTTGATGTCTGCATGTTACTTTCCAATGGTTCAGGGAAAAAAGAGGCATACTTACATAAAGTGATAAATCAAATAAAGGGATGAATAAATAAAGGGATAAATAAATCAAATAAAGGGCAAAATGATAATTTTTAGTACATTTAAGCTCAGGGTAAATCGATATTTATTATATTATTCATGGAACTTTTCCATAAGTTTGAAATTGCTCAAAATACACAGTTCGAGGGAAAATTTATAAAGAAACTGAGAAAACCTTTGTAAAAAGTTATTTAAGTTTGCACTGCCCAAACTCAATTACTTAACTTTATGAGGGTAAACAATTTACATCTAAAATTAATTCCCAAGTCCTTTCGGGCTGGCAAAGTTTCTCTGCAAAGGACCAAATAGTAAACATTTTAGGCTTTGGGAGCCATAGATGGATGCTTGTTTAGTTCAATTTTATTTACAGTTCTTTAAAAACATAAAAACCATTCCTAGCAAGAAGGCCAGCACAAAAACAGGCCAACAGCCATAATTTGCCAACCCTGATGTAGCTGAAATTCCATAGAGTTCCATTTAAATAATAAAATCATGGCCAGGAAAACAAGTCAGAAACTTTTGTCTCTGGAATTATTTTGAAACATTTTGGTGACAGCCTCATGAGTGAATGTCTCTATTCTGGGAACAGCTTCTTCAGGGAATGGCTCTTTGCAGAAGAGAAAGCTTTTTCTATCCTTAAATTCTCAAGGCAACAGCACAGTATTTGATTAATATTTCTGAGATCATGACACTTGTCACATGTTGACAGCTCTGTCGAATTTTGGCCCCTGACTCAATTGCTCAGCAGAGAGCTCACATCATCGAAGCATCTGAACTCCAGTTACACACACAGTTGGCAAAAAGACATCTACTATAATTCTCCTGGGCATGTACATGCTGTTTTATACTCGCTGTTACTGTAAGTCATACATTTATGCATGAGTATTACTGCACGGGGTGGCCTGCAAGGGCGCATGAAGGAAGCGATCTCCCAGGGTGATCTGAGGGCACTCAGAGTCCGTGGTGCAGGCTGCCTGTAGGCGCCAGGCTCTTTTCTCTCCTTCCTCTGCAGTGCTTAGCCCAGGCCCCCACTCTGTCTGCTTCCATCACGTCTCGATGGCTCTATCAATGAAAACTGAAATCCTGCCATCCTCTGCTGACCACGGACTCCTCTCCTTTCAGCTCCTCCACACCCTCACTGGTACTGAACCTGCCTTCTTATCCCAAGAAAGGCTACCAGGCCCTTGATACTTAACATTTTTCCAAGACCATGAACCCTGTGTAGTCCTTCTTAGTCCTCTGCCCGTCTGAGAGCCAGTGGCTCACCCTCTGAGCTGCCCTCATCCCCATCCTTAGGTTTTTAGGCACCAACCTTCCTCCCCTTCTCTCTCTTCCCCACCTGCCTTTAGAAAACCTCGCGCTTTTCTCTCCCATTAAAATCTCGATTCTAGGCTCGGCGCTTGTGGCTCAAGCGGCTGAAGCGCCAGCCACATATACCTGAGCTGGCAGGCTCGAATCCAGCTCGGGCCTGCCAAACAACAATGACGGCTGCAACCAAAAATAAATAAATAAATAAATAAAATAACCGGGCGTTGTGGCAGGTGCCCGTAATCCCAGCTACTTGGGAGGCAGAGGCAGGTAAATCACTTGAGCCCAGGAGTTGGAGGTTGCTGTGAGCTGTGATGCCACAGCACTCTACCCAGGGTGACAGCTTGAGGCTCTGTCTCAAAAAAAAAAAAAAAAAAAAATCCCGATTCTAGGCAGGCATGGTGACTTACACCTGTAATCCTCGCCCAATGTAAGGCTGAGGCAGGTGGATTGCCAGAGCTCAGGAGTTCAAGATCAGCCTGAGCAAGAGCAAGACGCCATCTCTAAAAATAGCCGGGTATTGTGGTGGGCGCCTACAGTCCCAGCTATTGGGGAGGCTGAGGCCAGGGAATTGCTTGAGCCCAAGAGTTTGAGGTTGCTGTGAACTATGACACCACCAGCACTCTACCCAGGGTGACAAAGTGAGACTCAGTCTCAAAAAAATAAAAAAGTACCAATTCTAGAACTCTGGTTAAGAGCAAACCTAAAGAATCAGACCTCCTAAATTTAAATACATTTTATCTGTGTGACTTTAGCCAAATTATTATTTTGTTTGTTTGTTTTTGCAGTTTTGGGCTAGGGCTGAGTTTGAACCCACTACCTCCGGTATATTCGGGTCGGCGCCCTATTCCTTTGAGCCACAGGCGCCACCCCAAATTATTTAATCTTTTGTGCCTCAGTTATTTTCTCTGTAAAATGGTACCACTAGTACCTTATAGGGCACAGGTAAGTTTAGAACCAGGCTGACAAGAGGGAAACCAGACCTCAGGTCCAGAAAATGCCTTTCTGTTTGATGAGAGCTATTAGTTTTTTTTCAGGCTCATAAGCACCCCAGGAAATTTTTAGTGAACAAAGAGCATGTGTCTGTACACAATTGCAACTAACATTGAGAGTGGATCCAACTCAGACAAAAGGATGAGAGTTTGTTGAACAAGAGAGAATTTAACAATGCTGTTCACGTATTTGCCAACTGGGGTTATAACACTGTTCTAAGATGCCAACTGGGCTTCTATTTTGAATAACACAAAGCTGGAAAGCTCCAAATCATTTTTAAAAAGAGAGCTACATATTATGGCAGCCTCGTTCTAAGAAGACCTGAACTGCTTTGTTTTCAAAATTTGAAATCATGGAGCATTCTTCTTACTTTCAAACATTGCTATGGTGTGGGGTAGCTAGGAGTCAGAATTCCTTAATCACCAGCATCCACAAAACTCCCTCTGGCTCTAGAGAGAGGTACAGCCTCAGGCATTCCCATCTACTCTCTAAAGACAGGGGTTTGAAACCTGTGTGGATCCACAGGAGTCTGGGGACCTCCACTCTCCTAGGGCTCCCAAGATAAGTTTCCTGGCTTTCAGGCCCTGCCATCAAACAATCCCACAAACACTTTCTTGATAGATTGGCCTTGGGACACAAGTCCTAGAAAATACACCTGCTAATGTCCGTCTATGGTAGCCCAATATTCTCAACTCAGACAAAACCTGACCATGGAGGTGAGGAAGGAGACCCACTTCCCCCACTGTTCCCAGCCTTCATTGCACTCAGTCCCTCGGGTCAGGGCTTGGGTTCTCACTGCTGTGTGAGTTCTGCACTTAGAAATCTGGTCAGAGCTGGCTCTCTGGCTGCTCACCCACTTGCTCTTACAGGCCCGGCTGGGGCTCGTGCTGCTGGCTTTCCTGACCTCAGGCTACCAACAGGGTTTATTACTCCTTAGCAAACTCTTTGTCAGGAATGCCAGCTGAGAATCTGGTCCTGGATCTTAGGCTCCAAAATGCATGCTTTTTCAAAGCCATGGGGTCAATACGAAAGTTTTGACAGACTATGTTGTGGTCCATTATGTCACTTTCAAGAAACCGCATCCTCTCTGATTCACCATGCAAGCTTCAATTTGTTCAGCTCATCAGTGTTGCTGGGAGGGCTGCATTGGTTTCCATCCCCATGGATGTTACATTTTCTTGATTTTTGTGTGTCTCAAAACTTTCATAATAACCCATGTACATCAAGGGTCTAATCCTCCATGGTTAGAGGACTTAGATAATAACTTACTTATCTCAGGTTTTTATCTTATTTATTTATTTTTTAGAGAGAGAATCTCCCTCTGTTGCCCTGGGTAGGGTGCTATGGCATCATCATAGTTCATAGCAACTTCAAACTCCTGGGCTCAAGTAATCTTCCTGCCTCAGCCTCCCAAGTAGTTGAGACTATAAGCAGGGGCCAATTTTTCTAATTTTTTTAGCAGAGATGGAGTCAAACTCTTGCTCAGGCTGGTCTTAAACTCTGACCTCAAGCGATCCTCCCACCTCAGCCTCCCAGAGTGCTAGGATTACAGGTGTGAGCCACCATGCCCAGCTTGTCTCAGCTTTTATTCTACCTACCCAGGCAGCAGCATTTGCCTATTATTGTCTAATTCACCATTTTCCTCAGCTTCACCCCCAGCCTATCAGCAATCCAAGCCCTTTCTTTTTTTGAGACAGAGTTTCACTTTGTCGCCCTTGGTAGAGTGCCATGGCATCACAGTTCACAGCAACCTCAAACTCTTGGACTTAAGCGATTCTCTTGCCTCAGCCTTCCAAGTAGCCGGGACTACAGGTACCCACCATAGCACCTGGGTACTTTTTGGTTATAGTTGTCATTGTTGTTTGGTGGGCCTGGGCTGAATTTGAACCCTCCAGCCCCAGTGTATGTGTCTGGCACCCTAGCCACTGAGCTACAGGTGCCAAGCCCCAAGCCCTTTCTTTATCTTAAGAAGCCCCTGGATATAATCTGTGCCTCCATGTTGTTCTAACCATGCTATTTCCTACCTATGACCTGGACCTAAAATCCACTTCTCCATCCCAACAAGCCTGTCAGTGCAACTTGATGCTAAATAAATAACACACCTACTCAGTCCACTTGCATTGGACTGAGGGACCCGGTGAGGCCAACACCAGCAAGCTCTCTGCAAGGAGAAACAAGGGTGTGGCCCCCTCCAATGTTCCTCACTGGCTTTTATTGAAATCTCAGACATAAGAAAATACAGCACAGCAGAAAGCTTCAAAGAGAGAGTGAAGGTTACAAAAGAAGGAGTTTATCTTTTACTGCAGGATTGAATTTTTAACTCATTCTGTTTACTGCGCTCCTGTCTTGCCTTTTTCTTATCACTGCTGAATAGGACTTAGTGCCGAGACAGTGTGCTGTGTCTAATGAGTACTGCTTTTAGTACTCAGGGCACACTCTGTCCCTAGTGCCTAGCATTTTTTCACATAATGCTCTACCCTACACCTATATTTACTTACGAGTTTTCAGAAGACCAGTCAGTGGATAGTGCCCTGCATACATCAGGAGATACTATCCTGTAACTCAGTGGTTCTCAACCTTCCTAATGCCGTGACCCTTTAATACAGTTCCTCATGTTGTGGTGACCCCCAACCATAAAATTATTTTCATTGCTACTTCATAACTGTAATTTTGCTACTGTTATGAATCGTAATGTAAATATCTGATATGCAAGATGTATTTAGGCAACCCCGTGAAAGGACTGTTCAACCCCCAAAGGGGTTGCGACCCACAGGTTGAGAACCGCTGCTGTAACTCAATACCTAGGTAAGAAATAAATTTTACATAAGTAAATCCTCT
This sequence comes from Nycticebus coucang, assembly GCF_027406575.1. Lineage (NCBI taxonomy): Eukaryota > Metazoa > Chordata > Mammalia > Primates > Lorisidae > Nycticebus > Nycticebus coucang. Next base: position 12,095,701 of record NC_069802.1, read on the forward strand.
AGTAGCAGAGCCCTGTCTTCAGAAAAAGGCTACGAATCCAAAATCAGGTAGGCATATGAGTCCGTGACAGATTTACTCATGGGAATGCAGTGGAGAAGTGGGTGCCCATAAGCATCCCTGGAGCAAATGGTTGGTAAACAAAAATTGGTACCAAAGGGCCACTTCAAATGAGCCAGCATGGTCCACATAAATTAAATCTGATTCTGGCTAGTGCATTAACATCAGAAAAGGGCTAAGCCCAGAATCATCGGAAAAGCAGGTACAAGAACAGAAGCATGTGAAGTCTGTCCGAGCCCATCTCTGCTGAGGTGCTAAACTAACTACGGCTCACCTGAGCGATGAGCTCTGATTTAGACACAATAAAGGGGAAAGTGGGGCTGATGGAAACAAAATATGAGTGGAGGGGAGAGACCCCATAGGAAGAATAGTATGGGAAAAGCAAACAAAAGATAGGCATTTTTCTTTAAAGAAAGAAGAGCAGTGGGGAGGCAGGAAAAAAAAATGCTGACATTGAGCTCTGTTGAGGGATTCTGCCGAACAATCCACATCCACACAGCACTGCACAGTCTTTTCAAGCATCTTGGTCATGTTATCCTTTTGAGGTTCACAAAAAGCCTCTGAAACAGGCAGAGTTATAAAATTTTTATTACCATTTTTGAAAAAAATGAGACTCCAGGAGGTTAAATGATTGAAGCAGTAAAGTAAGAACTTGAATCTCTAGTCCTCAGGCTCCAAAACTCATCAGTATGTCCCAAATAATATTCTGAAAAGTTGCTAAAAGAATAGTCCTATCTTCCGTGATTCTATTTACATGCAGTTCAGGAGAAGACAAAATAGATGCTGTGGTGATAAAATCAGAGCAGTGTTTGTCTCCGGGGACTGAGACTGAGTGGGAAGAAGCATGACGGAATTTTTTGTTTCGTATGTTGATGCCCATATAGGTTGCACACATGTACACATTTTTCAGAACCCATTAGGTTGTATACAAAGGGACGGTGCATTTCACTGTATGAACATTTCATCTCAATAAAACAAAAATGGGCACACAAATGACAGAACGTGTTAAATAAATTCAAGTTTTTGAATGTTGACATTTATGGGCCACCATTTATAAGGCTCCAGCTTATTTTGTATCTAAAACCACAAAAGATATTGCAAGGGTACATGTCAAATCTATCGCAGGGGTACATGTCAAATCTATCAAGGGTAGAATATAAATGTCTTAACACAAAAATTAAGTAAGTGAGGTGAAGGCTATGTTAACCAGTTTGATGTAAGCATTCCAAATTGTATATAAAATCAGTACATTGTACCTCATAAATGCATTAATGTACACAGTTATGATTTAATAAAAAAAAAAAATAAAACCACAAAAGAGGGCCTGGCGCGATGGTTCACACCTGTAATCCTAGCACGTTGGGAGACTGAGATGGGCAGATTGCTTGAGCTCAGGAGTTGGAGACCAGTCGGAGCAAGAGCTAGACCCCATTTCTTGGTCTTTACTAAAAAAAATTAAGAACTAGTCAGGTGCTGTGGCTGGTGCCTGTAGTCCCAGGTACTTGGGAAACTGAGGCATGAGAATCACTTGAGCCTAAGAGTTTGAGGTAGCTGTGACCTATGATGTTACCCAGGGTGACAGAGTGAGACTCTGTCAAAAGAAAAGAAAAGGAAGAAAGAAGGAAGGAGGGAGGGAAGGAGGGAAGGAAGGAAGGAAGGAAGGAAGGAGAAAGAAGGAAAAGAAAGAAACCACAAGAGCTCTTAATTCTTCAAAACATGAAAATTAAACATTACAATTATCATTCACATTTGAATTTTGCCAACACCACAAATTAAACGTGTTAAAAAAAACAACTGAGTGACGTAGGCCAAGTAAGAAACATTAGCTGGCATGCTTCTGAGATGTTTTAAGTATAGAGAAGTGCTTTTTTCACTTGGCACAATCTTCTTTCATTTGGGATGAAAAGAGAAAGAAAAGCTGCTACTTTTACTACAATTAGGTCCACGTCCTTATAACTACACTAGCACAAATTCCTGCATAGTAAAAGTTGACTGGAGCTGGGCAGCAGCTACCAGATTCTCCTTGACCTAGTATGGGACTGCCACAGTCTCCACCACTCCTTACTATGCACCAAGACTCCCTCACCAGCTTGCTTCCTGCCTAGCCCAGTGATTCTTTCAGTTTCATATTCAAACAGTAAATAAATTCAAAGTAAAACAGTAAAAGCATGATAGACAAACTGAATAATATTGATGATGTTTCTTCAATAAAACGAACTAGATATAGGCTATACTTACTCACACAGAAGAATTCCATTTTCTAACCCTGTCCGAAAGTCTTTATCACCAAAGCTTCTCCCAGTTACTTGCTGGAAAAGAAAAAAGAAAAAGAGAGCATAAATTTCTCTTTTTAAATCAGGAAGCTCAATTTTGTTATTATGAATATTTAAGAGCCTTGGGAAAACTGGTGGCATTCCAAGAACGGTAAAGACCTGTTAGGCCTGAATTTTCTAGCTGTGTGCAGCTTTGCTTAGACCAGCTAAAGCTGAACTTACATCACTTCTTTGAAGGCTTTCTTTTCCTATTTACTACCTTAAAAAATATCTGTCCTTCCTGATAACAATTTATTACTTTGGGGGGTTTGGCCAGTATAAATCAGTACCCCCACCTCTTTCATCCGGAGGATCCAACCAACACATCTTTCCAAAAAGCCTGAGGAAAGTCCCACCTGAGGACAATGTCCCCATTTACCAAAACATTAAGGGAGTAGAAGAGAAGAGGTCACAGAGGTCTAAGCTCAGGAGGCTAGCATCAAGACCAGAAGACCAAATCCAAGATCCATAAATAGCATGCATCAAAGAAGAAAAAATTAGAAGTTGGAAAAGATTAATCACCTGGTAGCACAAGACCATGGCCATTCTCAGTAGGCCTGTGGTCAAGGCACCAGGGAGGCATTTATTTGTGCTTTCAGTAAATATTGATTGAGCACTAACAATACGCTAGGTAAATACAGTATCTCAGTATTTATGGGGGACTGATGCTAGGACACCTCTTACATACCAAAATATGCAGATGCTCAAACCCTGCTATAAAATGGCATTATTTACATATAATTTGCGCATATCCCCTCATATACTTTAAATAAATCATCTCTAGATTATTTGTACTACATAATACAAGATAAATGCTATTTAAGTAGTCAATATACTGTATTTTTTAGGAAATAATGACAAGGAAAAACTCTAGACATGTTCAGTACAGACACAATTCTGGTTTAATATATCTTTGACCAGCAGGTGGTTGAATCCACAAATGTGGAACCCATGGATACAAAGGGTTGACTATACTATACTCTAAAGCAAACTCTAACATAGCAAAACAAAAAGTTATATATAATAAAATCAGCCTGGGCGAATATTTTATGAGGAGGACCCCCCAGGCAATTGAAGCAGCTTCAAAAATACACTACTGGGACCTGATCAAAGTAAAAAGCTTCTGCACAGCTAAGAACACAGTAAGTAAAGCAAGCAGACAGCCCTCAGAATGGGAGAAGATATTTGCAGGTTATGTCTCTGACAAAGGTTTAATAACCAGAATCCACAGAGAATTCCAACGTATAAGCAAGAAAAGAACAAGTGATCCCATCGCAGGCTGGGCAAGGGACTTGAAGAGAAACTTCTCTGAAGAAGACAGGCACACGGCCTACAGACATGAAAAAATGCTCATCATCCTTAATCATCAGAGAAATGCAAATCAAAACTACTTTGAGATATCATCTAGCTCCAGTAAGATTAGCCCATATCACAAAATCCCCAAACCAGAGATGTTGGCATGGATGTGGAGAAAAGGGAACACTTCTACACTGCTGGTGGCAATGCAAATTAATACATTCCTTTTGGAAAGATGTTTGGAGAACACTTAGAGATCTAAAATTAGACCTGCCATTCAGTCCTATAATTCCTCTACTAGGTTTATACCCAGAAGACCAAAAATCACATTATAACAAAGATATTTGTACCAGAACGTTTATTGCAGCCCAATTCATAATTGCTAAGTCCTGGAAAAAGCCCAAGTGCCCATCGATCCACCAATGGATTAATAAACTGTGGTATATGTACACCATGGAATATTATGCAGCCTTAAAGAAAGATGGAGACTTTACCTCTTTCATGTTTACATGGATGGAGCTGGAACATATTCTTCTTAGTAAAGTATCTCAAGAATAGAAGAAAAAGTATCCAATGTACTCAGCCCTACTATGAAACTAATTTATGGCTTTCATATGAAAGCTATAACCCAGTTATAACCTAAGAATATGGGGAAGGAGGGAGGATGGGCGGAGGGAGGGTGATTGGTGGGATCACACCTACGGTGCATCTTACAAGGGTACATGTGAAACCTCCTGGATGTAGACTGTAAATATCTCAACACAATAACTAAGAAAATGCCAGGAAGGCCGTGTTAACCAGTGTGATGAAAATGTGTCAAATGGTCTACAAAACCAGTGTATGGAACCTCATGATTGCATTAATGTACACAGCTATGATTTAATAATCAATTTAAAAAAGTTATAGCTAATAAACCAATAAAGGGGGTAAAACCGAATCGTAAAGAAAAAATACTAATAATAAGAAAGGCAACTAAAAAAGGAAAAGGGAACAAAGAACAGATGGAGCAAATAGACTATATGTAGAAAGATTATAGACTTCATCTGACCATATCAATAATTACATTAAAAATAAATTATCTAAACATCCCCAATTGAAAGGCAGGGATTGTTGGATTGGACCAATAAAGCAAGACCCAACAACTATGTGCTGCCTACAAAAATGTACTTATAAACATAAAGACACAAACAGTTTAAAAGAATGGAATAAGATATACCATGATAACACTAATCAGAAGAAATCTGGAGTAGTTATATTAATATCAAACAAGAAATTTTCAGAACAAAGAATAACAGGAATAAAGAAAGACATTTCATAGTGATGAAGAGGTTAACTGGTCAGGAAGACGTAACAATCCTAAACATTTATGTGCCTAATTAAAAAGGCTTCCCATATACAACTCAAGACAGACAAAACTGTAAGGAGAAATAGACAAATCCACAATTAGACTCAGAGATTTAAATACTTCTCTTCAATAACTGATTGAACAAGTTCACAGAAGATCAATAAGGATACTATGTATGGAAGATGAACAACATCACCAGTCAAATTGACCTAATTGACATTTCTAGAACACTCCACCCTAAAATAGCAGTATACAAATTTTCCCCCCTAAGTTTACAATGAACATTTATGAAGGTGGAGCAAATTCTGGGTCGGAAAACAATACACTCACAAGGATTCATACAAAGTATGTTATCTGACCACAATGGAATTAACTTCTAAGTTTAACAATAGAAATGTCTATAATAATAATCACTATGTGACTCACATGCACAGTAAATTTCACAAATCCCTCCCGTAGTAGACCAAGGCAGCAGTTCAGACTCACAGACGAAGGCCCTTCCATTGGAGTCAGGACTTTGGATGACCTGTCTCAACAACCACTCTGAGCAACATCTTTATGATGGGTTTATAATATCACACATCCTATATTCTAACCATAAAGGCGGCTAATTACCATTCCCTTCATAACAGCATAAGCCATTGCTATAAACAGCAAAATAGCTGCCAAGAATCAACCACCACTACCAACAGCCCATGTGCAAGGGAAGCGAAAAGTCACTACTGCCCAGACCTTCCCTGACTGTCCCACCGTGTCATGACTCTCCATAACCTTCCAGACAAGACCCTGGGCAAGCCGTCAGCTCCTGGTCACTCTCCAAAGGCACAAAGGCAGGATGAGGGTGGTGGAGGCATGGGATGGGGTGCATGGGGAGAGCCCAGGTTTGGAAGCAGTCGGGGCCAGCAGGGGAAGAGCAGTGTGAAATGTCAAGGGCATCGTGTCACCCCACCCGACCCTGCTTTCTGCCCCTGCTGGTGCCCACCCAGCTGATCAGTTACTCCGTCTCTGCGTTGGTTGTTCCCAATCTCAGACTTATGCCTGACGCCTGTCTCCCACACCTAGTCATGTCCATTGATGAATCCTGCTGATTCCGCCTGCAAAACTTAGCCAGAACCTGACTGCTCTCACGGCCTCCACTGAGCCTTTCTCCAGGCCACTGTCACCTGCATCTGCACAGGCTAAGCATCTGTCAACCAGCCTCGCTGCTTCCAGCCTTGCCCCCTCCCATCCATTCTCAACAGCAGCTGGGCTCACCCTGGAAGGGTGGACCATGCCACCACGCTGCTCAGAACCACACTTGCGGTTGAAGTCGATGTGCTTTGAGTTCCCTGCAGGTGTTTAACATAAAACCACGCAAGCAAACACACAAAGAAACTAACAAAGAAACAAAACCCAGGACGGTGTGCATAAGAAACTGGTACACATCTCTCCATTCAAGGGATCCTCAGAAGTATGGATGGTGGCACACACGTCACCAGCTACGCCCCATGTCCCTTTTAGGAAGGCCCAATATCAGATTTCCTGCTTTATGCTTTAGGATTAATTTGCTCAATTTACTGTGCTAACCAAAACATTCTTTAAAGGAACATGTAGATTAAAACAATCAACGAGTATACAATTTGCTGAAATTTTCGATGGTTTAAAAGAAAAAGAAAGCTTTCATCTGCCTTAGCAGTTAAACCAAAAGCAGAAGCAAAAGGACATTATAATGTGTCATCATGCTATTTTATGCAAATAATTATTGAGGAAGCTCATCTGTGTCTGATTTCTTTCCCATAGAACTAACAGGTACTTATGTTTATGAGTTTGTCTAGGTCAGTAGCTTTGCTCTGCATCATTCAAATAACTAAAATATGGGGGACTTTAATAAAACAATCTAATGAAGAAAACCACACAACTTTATGGCAACATTTTTATAATGTGTTTATAACGTGATACAACACATTGTTTATCACAATGCTGTGTCCTGCTAATTACTTGGTTACCATTGTTATTATGTAATTGCAATGAACAGTCAAAGGCTGCCAAGAATCAGTCTGCCAGCTTGATCATTACCATTTTTTACAGTATATATGGTATTTCAGAAATATATTCATTGACCTTTGGTTGTTTTTTAAAAGCAGCGTGGTAGACCAACTACTGTCCACTAACTAACTAGGCCTGAAGAGGAATTTAAACGAATATTAACAAACCTTATTATAATGCTCTTATGAAGAGATTCTGCTGGCTGACGATACTGGTCCCTGATTGCAAGCAATTGAAATAAAATACAAGACTTCATAGATTTTAACTTAACTTTTGAAAGATGTAGATATTTTCCCTAAATTGCACAAAAGCAGCTATCCTTCTCAGAGGGCTGTGATTTCCTCCTACAAACTGCAAATGAAAAGAAATCACGCCTCTGTAATTCACTGAAGAAGATGATTTGTAGCTCATTACACTTACTTCTCTTCTGATTATATTTGACGTAATTAACAACACCATCTCTGCATATTTTGCACCTAAATTGTAAAATAAAGCAGAACAGAATTGCTCTTATTTTTACATTTTCTGAGAAATAAACCCTTTGTGGGATTTCTAGAAGAATCAAATCAGAATTCCGTGGAAGAACTTTGTACACAATGATGAATCATACTCATCTAAACCAGAATTAGCAATCCACCAATCATGCCAAGCAGTGTAAAAGGTGTGAGACCAAAATAAGAAACCCATCCTAACCCAGGAGGAATCATAGTCCAGGAGGAAAAAATAAAACATTACAATACGGAAGGTTGATAGAACAGCAGTACAAGAATGGGGGGAGGAAATTAACACAACTTACATGACTGAGTAACCAGATGAATGGTAAAAGCTCACATTCACACAGCAGCTAACGTTTGGTATCTCTGTTCTAAATGCTCCTCATATATTAGGCAAGGCGCAGGGGCTCACACCTGTAATCTTAGCACTCTGGGAGGTCGAGACAGGTAGATCGCTTGAGTTCAGGAGTTCAAGACAAGCCTGAGCAATAGCGAGACCCTGTCTGTATTAAAAATAGAAAAAAACTAGTTGGATGCTGTGGCAGGTGCCTGCAGTCCCAGCTACTTGGGAGGCTAAGGAAGGAGGATTGTGTGAATCCAGGCCTTTGAGGTCGCTGTGAGCTAGGCTGATGCCATGACATTATAGCCTGGGCAACAAAGTGAGACTCTGTCTCAAAAAAAAAAAAAAAATGCTGGCCACAAAATGTATTTAATCCTCATAACAACTTTATGGTGTTTGATTATTATTTCCAGGTCGAAGTCAAAGAAATCTGAGCACAGGAAGGTTAAGTAACTTGCCCAAGGGCACAAAACTAGTAAATAGCAGAGCCTGGATGTAACTTTAGGCAGTGTGACTGCAGAATAGATGCTCTTAAGAAGCATTCTATGAAACATTTGTGAAAAATAAGACCGGCGAGTTGAAGGATAAACTCTGTCTGCCTAAGAAAGGCCTGGGGGCGAGGGGACTGACATTTGAGTTAGTCCAATAAGATGAGAAGAGAGATTCCCCAGAAGAGGGAAATGAGCAGAGCTGCCTTCTTTGAGCAAAGACTAAAAGTTCTAAGGGCTGAGTACAGAGGGTCAGCAGGTGGAGAAGGAGACTGGGATGGGAGATGAGCTGCCGGAATTGCCATGGCCAAGACGGTGAAGGACCTTTGTGGCTGGACTTTATGGGCTGGACTTGAACCCGGAACAAAAGAGACACCCCAGAAGATGGGAGCAAGAGGAGCGACGCCTTAGCAATCATACCCTCATATTCACCCAATCTCTACTCCCAAAGAGGTTGTTCCAGAAGGACATTTTGTTAGTTGCTCCTAATTACAGCCCTGTGACTCTCTCACCCCTACGTATAGACAGTGACCTCCCTCCTCCCAGCCCCACACAGGTCCCTCAACGTACCACATCTACATCTATCTTTTCGTCTTTTCCTGCCAGCTCAACACGAAGAAATGTATTTTCTCTTTCCTGACCGGGTTCCTCTCCCTTCCGCCTTATCAGGGTTCTGGATCTGATCCCTTCCCAAACCTTAGTCCTGTTTCTCTAAACCTTCCCCTTCTGTCCAAAGCATTTTTCATGTCTCTGCTGGGAGCATAATGAGTTCCATCTTTTCCTAAAAACCCTAATTCAGTCCAGCCCTTCAACCATCACCCTTCCTTATCCTTCCTGTCACAGCCCAAACTTCCTATGTGAGTATCCAGTCCCATTGCCTTGTCATCATAGCTCAGCCACCTGCAAGTCATCCTCCCTAATAATTCTTAACCTACAGCTCCACCAGTGTAAGGTAAATCATCTTAATGAATTTGCACCAGCCCTCTACTTCCCTAATTAAGACATGGTAATAGGAATGGATTCCAAAAATTTGCATAAAGAATAAATGAATTAATGTCTATAAAACCCTTATTGCCTTGCCTGACCCATAGTCAGAGCCCTGTACATTTCACTATCATTATGAGCAACAGTAAGAAAATTGCCACAGAGCTCATTCTTGGCTCCTCTCTTGAGTCCTTTGGCAGTTCTTTCCTACTTGACCTCTCTCATTTGATCTTCAAGTCTCAGCAGCATGACAGTCGCCGTCTGGCTCCTTTGGGGATCACCTTTCCCTCCCGGCTTCCCCATCACCAGACACTCCTGGTACCCTTCTCCCCCATTAAGTAAACACGCCTGTCTCCAACACCTAAGTTCAGCTTATACACACAACTCTCGTATTCTACAGGTGAGAAAAATAATGCTCTGAACATTGACTTGCCCAAGGTCGTGCAACCAGCTAGCAGTAAGGATCAAACCAGAATCAGCCCCACCGTCCCCCAGGCCAGGGCTCCCCTGCCCCACCCTGCTTCATTCCGAAGCCCAGCTCTGCTTCCTGTGCAGTTACGCTGCTACGCGTTCTTTAATTGCAATAGCTCTTTATATCTATTCCACCTGAGTTGGCAAAGAAACAGCACAGAAGTCCGGGCCTGAGGTTATTTAATCAACATTATCAGACTATAATTCCCTCCAGCACCGGCTCTGAGTGCTTAATAGTGAGGATAATAAAATGCAATCTGCAGAATCCATTTATATTTTCATCATGTCATCAGAAAACCAGAAGGCGCTGTTTATAGACACAGATTAACAGACTCTACCGAAAACAAAATCTAATTAAAAATACAGCCAATGTTCAGAAGCACCCTGGGAGTAGTAAACCCTCTGATCCAGCCATCATATGATCTACATGCAGAAAATGGGTCAGTCCAGGGACGTGTGAGTGGGCTTAGCAAAACTGTGTGCATACCCTCAAGCTGTCTGTGCCTTAGAAAGAGGCAGAACAGAAGGTGCAAAGACATTCAACGCTCAAAATGAGCTCACGCCACAATATAGCTTTAGCAACTAACTTGAGAGTAGAGAGAAAGAGCAGTCCAGCAGCAATATGGGCTAGTGGAGTGCTTGTGGGCTAAGGGTGTGTCTCCACTTCAAGCGGCAGAGATGTGTTATTTTTACCTGGGTATCATGTTGCTCCTTAAATAAATGTTTTAGCTCTGGTTAATTTTGGCATATCAGTCTATGTAACTGTCATCTAGTCCTCAGCACAGTGAAGTAGAACGTCTTTGAATGAGGCAAATCTGGGTTCCCATTCCAGGTCTGCACGTAGGAGTTAAGTGACGCTGGACAAACCATGTCATTTCCCTGAGCCTCCCACTTGGTCTTCCAAAAACGGCTTTAGACGCCTATTTGACCATCGTGTCAGAGGTTAGACATTATGGCTAGAAGCCATCTGCTAGGACATTTAGGACCCATGGAGTTTGTGAAAATGGTAATTCTATTATCATTTGTTCAAGCTTCATATTGAAGGAGAAAAAGAAATCCCCAACTAGAGTGCACACATCTAGGGAGTTGCCATTTTTGTTCAGAAATGTTACTCGAGAGTTTGTGAGTACCGGGCACAGTATCGCACAGGGAAGCCCAGGGGATAATCTCCTGTCTGGGTTAAATGAGACCATGAAGAAGCAACTGTGAAAATCCAGAAACTGACACATTTTATACAAAAACCAGACTTCAAAAAGTTGATGTCAGGAAGAAAAGGCCATTCTAAGTAAGAGACTTAAGTGACACAATGACCAATTGCAGTGTAGACTCCTTAATGAGATCCTAGTTTAAAAGAGCCTTTAGAGATAATATTTGGGGCACTTTGGGGGAAATCTAGACATATACTGGTCATTATTATCACCGGTCATCGCTGTTCACTCTATTAAGAGTGAGAATGGCGCCGGGCGCGGTGGCTCACACCTGTAATCCCAGCACTGTGGGAGGCTGAGGAGGGAGAATCGCTTGAGCTCAGGAGTTCAAGACTCGCCTGAGTGACAGTGAGACCCTGACTCATGGAAAAACCCAGCCGGGCGCCGTGGCGAGTGCCTGTATTCCCAGCGGCTTCCGAGGCTGAGGCAGCGGGGTGCCCGCAGCCCGAGTCTGAGGTTGTGGTGAGCTACCACGCCCACTGCACTCTGCTCAGGGGCATAGGGTGGGACCCTGTCTCAACAAAAAAAAAAAAGAGTGAGAATGGCATGTTGGTGATCAGAAGAATGTTCTTATACTTGGAAAGTCACTAGTACAATGTTTAGAGGGAAAGGGGTCTGATAGCTGTAATTCCTTTTTAATGGCTGAGAAAATACCAGAGAGATGGGCATGCAGAAGCAAATATGTTTGCTAATTGGAAAAATGTTAAGGGTGAAGGGCTCAACTACAACTTGAACTTTACCTAACAAACGCAACCTAATCATTTCTACCCTCGTATTAATCTGAAATAAATAAACAAGGAAAGAAATAAAGTGAGCTCATACAGAAAATGTTAACAATTGTTGAAATTAGATGGTAGGTCAGTAGGGTTCTTTGGACCCATCCTTCTTCCCTTCCCCTTCCTTCCCTCCCTTCTATCCACCCATCCTTCTTCCCTTCTCCCTTCCTTCCTTATTTTGAAGGTTTTTAAACATTCATAATAAAGTGCCATTTGGGAGCTACAGCTAAAAAAATTCAACAACCCAGGGAAAGAACTCAGGTCAACAACCTGTCCAGTGCCTCCCCATCAATTTCTAGGGGTATTTTTTCATATTTATTTTCACCAATGACAGTCATGTGCCAGTTTGCTGTCAGTGACTACACTTACGCTCAGCCCCCTCTCTCACCTGCTTACCACACAGAAATGGCACTTGCCAGCCATGAAATCAGCATGACATTGGCACTGAGTATGGGAAGGAAGGGGGGTCGAGCCCCTTGGTTTCCTGATTTCAGGCAAAGAACTAGCACTCGAGCCTCTGCCAAGTACACACAGTCCTGTAACAGTCACAGAGCTGTCTGAAGAAATGATCGATTTCACTGTTTGATATTCTGATAACCAGATAATTTTTAGCTACGAATCCAAAGTAACCACAAAACAGTTGTATGTCTCCTATTCTTGGCATGAGTAAGGCATCAAAGTCAAGTTAGGAAACTACTTGAATTCACCCAAACAACTTATTAGATCACCAATGAAAACAAAACATAGCGAAATGCTCAGTATAAAAATAGAACAATTGCATTTTAAGCAGCCTATCCTTTAAAAAGGAGAATAGACATGGGTAACACAACAATACAGAAGGACGTGACGGGCATAGTGAGGAGAGCGACTTCAGGAAGGCGAGAAGGGGCAGCTGGGAGTGGGCACGGCTGTGCTTCGGCAGGGGCAAGATTCTGTTTCCTGGACTGGCTTGTCATTACAACACTGTTCCCCTTAAATAATTAACTAATCTATGTGTCTGTTCAATGTCGTTTTCCATACTCGGGTTCTATTTTAGAATTCAAAAGTTTTTAACGGAGACTGGGACTATATAAGCTAACCTCCATGGTGGCTCAATCTCATTTTTTTCCCCCTCTCTCATAAGAAACTAAAGATATTTTCCATTTGGTTTTACCCAGAAAAGACTTTGTAATGAGAGACACCACTTTTAAAAGGCGTTTAGTTCAAATATAATAACTATGTCTCCGTCTAGTAACAGTTCTCAAGTCTACGTTGAAGCTGGTGGCTGCGGTCCACATGTGCCTCTCACACGGTATGTTCTAAAATGAACAATTGAATGCTGGACAAAGAAGCCGATGTACTGTTGGGTTTGGGGAAATAAGAAGCATGCCATCTTCCAGCCATCTTCTGGAGAGTTTGTCAATTCATGGCTCTAGGTGGGCACCTGGCTGGGAATGAGCCTGGTGCCCTCGCCCCGCCTTCTATCAGTGGCTCTTTCTTTTGTTAGAATCACTCTGTTGTCTGGTAAAACCTAGTCGGGATTAGCAAAAGTCAAAACAACCGGGTTCTGGCCACAGTTTTGCTAATAAGCAAGGGCTTCCAGAAAATTCTTTCATTCTGTAAGTCTGAGATTCCTCTGAACAAATCTACAGGCTCTTCTGAACCTTCTCCCACTCTAGCCTCTCCTCTTGAAATGATGGTGATAACAATAATCTTCCACTGAACCTTAATCTACTCATTGACTCCTCAGGGCCTGGTGTAATAGTCACAGCTCCCAGGTTGTAACCTGAACAAGAGCAGCTAGATGAGGAGACGGATGGGGGCTAACACCCAGCGGAGCTCCCTTGGCCAGACCATGCAAACTCTTTGAAGGAGGCGTCTTGTTTTCCTAATTCACAGAAAGCCGCCGTCTGAACTCAATCCCCCGGAGTCCACCCCAGGGAGATGTCTTTTTCAAATTCACACAAAATTGCTCAGTGGGCTATCAGAATCCCAACATAAGTATTATTATTATCCCTGCTTTCCAGATGAAGCAACTGGAGTGCAGACTGTTAAGTAATTTGTCCAATTTCCCGGAGGCAGCAGGTAGCAAAGCCACAAAGCTGGGCCACATGGCTCCCAACCAGTGCGCTATGCCTCCTAAATATGTCTGTGTCACCACTGACCCCCTCTCTTGTCAGTGAGTTGCAAAGAAACTTCCCAGTACCTGGGCCACCTTTCACTCGCTTCAATGTGCCTTTCCCTCAAAAGGTGGACTAAGAAAATAAACCCCTCAAAGCAGAAAAATATCAACATGTCTCCACGCATATCATCAAGTCACTCAACACCATGTGGGGGAAATCATTAAACAATTAAAAAAAAATCACAAGTACCCAAAGAATCCAACTTAAAATAATCCTGTATACACCTTGATCCCCTCTGGAATGAAAAATAAATATCACTTCATGGAAGGTAGAAGGGAATACAAGATGCCTCACTTAAGACCACTAGGAATTTCTGCAACAAAATATTTCTATACTTATCTTCCTCTGGTTCATTAAGTTTACAAATAATATATTATATGATGGCAGGAAATCTGTCTTTTGGCTGGTGTATGATGAAGACAGTGGAGTAAGCCCAGCCTGCTACAATGCCTCTGGTCCCCAGGCCTCCCTGACACCAGGGTGGTGCTGCCCCGCAGTGAAGCAACAGCCACCTTGGCCTCCATGGGAGTGAATGTTGCAAAGGCTCTGTATCTGGGTTTTCTCAACTCCACCTCCACAATCAGTGAGGAGGAGTCTTGTCTCCAGGGTATGAAAAGAACTACAAGGAAACCATGCAGCATTGGACTACCCCAGTGAAATGAAGGGAAAGAAGGCAAGATTATTCTTTATAAACCTAATAGGTGGGGCCAATGTTTAACTTAGCCAACCAACCAACCAACCAGTGATGGGACCTTGTGCCCACCCATCATCTTAAAACTTCATTAACCAAAAGTCTAGGGAGAAGAAGGCAAGGATAAAGACTTAAAAGGCAATCAAGTATTATTATAACACTCACTACAGGTGTCCCAAAAGGCAACCCTAAAATTCCAATAGAGAAAATGGGAAATTGTAGCTAAATGTACCTTTATGGATGAAATATTTATTACAAATTTTTACAAAACATTTGCAAAATATTCTCTACCTGTTGGCCACCTCCTTATAAAATTTTGTAATGAATATTTTATGTATTTAGCTACAGTGTCTCATTTTCCCTATGTGTGGGGAATTCGGGGGCCCCGTTTGGGATACGCCATATTGTTCTAAGAGGTCCTTGATTGCATTTTAGAAATTCTCTATAATCTAGTCATCCTGAGAAATGGCCTAGAACCAATAGTGCTCTGCTAAGTGCTTAACAAGCAGGGAATAGGGCAATCCCTTATGCACAGTGTTTGCCAGTCTCCACAGTGTCACTGTCCCCAGCATGGCTGAATACTGTTCAACCTGATGCCACTGAATGCCAAGCGGGGGAGCAACAGGCACAGCCCCTTCTCCACCATAAGAGCTGGCTCCAGAACCCTACTGCAAACTCGCAATCTGGAGTACTTATTCTAGGACTAATAGTTAGCTTACATGCAGTGTTCCAACTGTTGTGTGACAATTTTTTGAATATCTATGACATTTTGAATGTCTTTGACATTATCCAATAATGATTAGAAACAAAGCATGTAACTATATAAACATTTAGATGCTTCTAAACTTGCATATACTCTCATTCATAAGCAGCCAACATCATATAGAAAGACACAACCAGGAGGATAATCCACGTGTATCACCCTTTCAGATGGCTGCTTCTGATTGCAGATGGGCAACAGAAGAAAGAGCAAACTCTCTACTGAATTCTGGAAAACTCTCTCTCTGCGCCTGGTTTATTTCACTCAGCATAATGTCCTCTGGGTTCATTCATGTTGTCAAAATGACAGAATGTCCCGGGTTTGTTTTTTCTTTTCTCTTACAGCTGAATAGTACTCCACTGTGTGTATATACATTCTCTGATACATTGACCTGTTGATGGACACCAGTTGTTTCCGTGTCTTAGCTATTGTGAATGGTGCTGCAATAAACATGGGAATACAGACATCTCTTTGACATACTGATTCAATTCCTTTGGGTATATACCCAGTAGTGAGATTACTGGATCATTTGGTGAGTCTATTTTTTAGTTTTTTGAGGAACCTCCATACTGTTCTCCAAAATAGCTATACTAATTTACAACACCACCCTTGGTTCAGTGTCGGTAGCACAATGGTTATGGTGCCAGCCACATACACCAAGGCTGGTGAGTTTGAGCCCCACCCAGGCCTGCTAAACAATAATGACAACTGCAACAAAAAATAGCCTGGTGTTATGGTGGGCACCTGTAGTCCCAGCTACTTGGGAGACTGAGGCAAGAGAATCACTTCAGCCCAAGAGTTTGAGGTTGCTGTGAGCTGGGATGCCATGGCACTCTACCGAGGGCGACATAGTGAGACTTTGTCTCAAAAAGAAAAGAAAATAGCACCAATGGTGTACAAGGGTTCCCTTTTTGCCACATCCTCACCAACGTTCATCTTTTGCCTTTTTGAAACAGCCAATCTAACAGGTGAGGTAATTGCTCACTGTGGCTTTAATTTGCATTTCTCTGAAGACTAGAGATGTTGAGCGCTTTTTCATATATTCATTGGCCGTTTATATGTCTCCTTTTGAGAAATGTCTGTTCAAATCCGTTTTCCACTTTTTAATTAGGGTTATTTGTTTTCTTATTATTGAGTAATTTGAGTTCCTTGTATATTTTGAATATTAGCCCCTTATTTATTTGATGTATGATTTGAAACTATTTTCTCCTAATATGTGAGTTGTCTTTTCATTCTATTAATTATTTCCATTGTGGTGCAGAAGCTTTTCAGTTTGATGCAATACCTTTTGTCTATTTTTGCTTTCATTGTCCATGACTTTGGGGTCAAATCCGAGAAGATACTGCCCAGACTAATGTAAGGGAGCGTTTCTCCTGTGTTGTCATCCAGCGTCTTACACAGTTATAGATCTGATGTTTAAGTATTTAATCCATTTTGAGTTTTGTTTTGTTTTTTTTTTTTTTGTGGTTTTTGGCCGGGGCTGGGTTTGAACCCGCAACCTCCGGCATATGGGACCAGCACCCTACTCCTTGAGCCACAGGAGCCGCCCCTAATCCATTTTGAGTTAATTTCTATTTGTGGGGTAATATAAAAATCCCTACACTGCTAGGGAGGTAAGATATACAACTAGCAAAACAGACCAGTTGCTGTTTTACTGCTGATTGGCATGGGGATCTGTTGTTTATAAAGCAGAGAAAAGTCTAATGCTGTTTCTGACAATCAACAGCTCTGTTCTTTCTGTAGTTTTGGGGTTTTTTGTTTTTGTTTTTGTTTTTGAGATAGTCTCACTATGTCACCCTCGGTAGTGTTGTGGCGTCACAGCTCACAGCAACCTCAAACTCTTGGGCTTAAGCGATTCTCTTGCCTCAGCCTCCCAAGTAGCTGGGACTACAGGGACCTGGTTATTTTTTTGTTGTATAGTTGTCATTGTTGTTTAGCAGGCCTGGGCGGGTGTATGTGGCCAGCGCCCTAGCTGCTGAGCTACAAGAGCCAAGCCTTTTCTCTAGTTTTTTAATTGCCGCCTGGGTCTCTTCAGCTTCATCCATTATGTGAAATGTTGGTAGTGATGGATTCTGGGTATGCCATGGCACTGGACAACAAACCCAAGAGAACACAAAGAAACAGATCCAGCATCTAAAGAACACGCGACAGGTAGCTCAGCTTTCTTTCCTCTGCCCGCTCTTGGTGTGGGCAGGCCCTTGAAAGATGCACACTCACAATGACATTCGTTGAGTTGTCATTTAAGGCATTGGGAGGACTTAGAATGCAAAGGCAGTACCTGTCCTTCACATTGTGTTCTTAGGGGGATCCAATTGTTATTAGGTAGAGATCAGCCTTTACATGTATTTGCTGGTCTATCCAGGAGGAAAAAAACTGCAGACCGCAGCATTTCCCAAAGTGCTTTCTGCAGTACCCTAGCTCCACGGGATGCTGAGAGATGCAATGTGGAAATACGACCATGGTCAAGGAGGTTTGGAGAATGCTGTGATTTGGGGTTTTTTGTTTTTTTTTGAGACAGAGTCTCACTATGTCACCCTCAGTAGAGTGCTGTGGCATCACAGCTCACAGCAACCTCAAACTCTCAGGCTTAAGCGATTCCCTTGCCTCAGCCTCCCAAGTAGCCGGGACTACAGGTGCCCGCCACAATGCCTGGCTATTTCGTTGTTGTTGTTGTTGTTGTTTTTAGCAGGCCTGGGCCAGGTTCGAAATTGCGAGCCCAGGTGTATGTGGCCGGCACTCTAACCACTGGGCTATGAGCACTGAGCCAGAACGCTGTGTTTTTTAAAAGTTTTTTTTTTTTATCACTTTGAGCATTTCCATAGTGCTGACAATATGCTAATGAGATCCTCCAGTGGGGGATTACGTGCTGTGTTTCCAAATCTGCCTAACCAAGACCCCCTTTCAAGGAAAGCATCTGGTGGGTGGGACCAGTGTTCTGTGTCAGTTGCATTAGGAAACTCTGGCTTTCTACAGTGTTGGCAAACTCCTGGTCGGAGGTGCTGACCAGGCCCCCCAGGATATTACTTGGCCTATGTACTGGCATACATAGTATTTTTTGAAAATATGAATAAGCTGCCAAAATTTAAAAATCAGAAGAGCTGGCTAGGTGTGGTGGCTCATGCCTGTAATCCTAGCACTCCAGGAGGCCGAGGCAGATGGATTTCTTGAGCTCAGGAATTCAAGACCAGCCTAAACAAGAGTGAGACTCTGTCTTTCCTAAAAATAGAAAAACTAGCATGGTGTTGTGGTGGGCACCTGCAGTCCCAGCTACTCTGGAGGCTGAGGCAAGAGAATCGCTTGAGCCCAAGAGTTTGAGGTTGCTGTGAGCTATCACGCCACAGTGATTGAGTGAGACTCTGTCTCCAAAAGTAAGTAAATAAATAAAGGGGAAAGTCTTCCAAAAAGTGGGCATGAGCTCAGATGGGCAGGAAGAAAGGAGGAATGTGTACAGAACTGAAAGATGCTCCAAGAAGAAGAACACATGGCTGGAACCAATAAGTCAGAAAATAGATCACAGTCTGCCTCCCAACACATGATACAAAACACACATGCTTGGCTTTTTAGTCTGAAATTTAGGTGAGGAACACAGTGGTCAGGAATTTTAACCATTAAGTAGCTTTTAGACACAAACAGGGTCAAATCCAGCCATTTGGCCATTAAATCCAATCTCTAGGATAATAAACACCAGCTATTTCTTAGATATATGACTAAGTAATTCCCAAAACAACTTCCATCAAATGCCAGGTGCAAAAGCAATTATAGCAAAGTCCTCCCCAGTGCCACAGACCTAGGGTAGCAGGGCCTCCAAGAGCCAGCAAACCAGTTCAAAAATAATTGTGGAACCTCAGAGAGCCTATTACTAAGAAGCAGAAATAGATTTTCGAGTGCTTGCTTTGAAATAGTTAAGTGTTGTTCCACCTAGCTCTGTCCCCCATCCTAGAACATTAATCAAAAACCAGTTCAGCATGAGTTAATTTCTAAAACAAAGCTTCACCGTGGCTGAAGTCACCATCCATCTCAGTTTAACTGTATCACAATGTGATGTGCCCAATAATAATAATAATAAAAGACAAATATTTGTATTTCTACAATTTCTGTTATTTTTCACCTAATGACTGTTTTAGGATTCTACTAACAAAACCCCAACCTCCTGATGAGTCTTTGGCTACATTTGTAAAAGAATGCCTCATGTTGGAAAGCCTGGCATCATCAGACACAAAAAAGATCACACTCCAAAATCCTGGGAGCTATCAGCACCTCCTTTCATACTACAAAGGAGAATTGTCTATTTCCTTCCAAGAAAGTCCTTTCCACCCAGACCTTTGCTCCTTTTCCTCCGCCTCCCATCTCCTCCCCGCTTCTTTGTAGCACGGCTGACCGAGCTGGAGGCTCTTCACTCATACTTCTTTCCATATGACTGTCTCAATGTTCAAATGTCTCCAACTGTCTAAAGCTGCAGCTCTACCTCCTTAGACTGCTGGTGAAGGAATCTGCTCCAGGAGTCCACGTCTCATGTGACATCCTCACACATAATTCATACCTCTTTGCACTTGTTCAAGCCGGTTGCTGTACCTGGGATGCCGTCACCTTTATTTACTTATTTCTAAATCCATAGTTGCAACTGAAGATACAAATACACTAAGATTTCCCTGAAGTACCCACGAGTCCTTCTAGCCCTTGGTAAACCAAATTTCCCTCTACTCATGATGCAGGTCCTATCTGTTGGACATGAAATAATACATGATTTATAATTAGAAGATCTGGGCTTAAATCTTACTTCTGCTACTAACTAGCTGTGTGATTTGGGGCAGATACAGCTGCACTGTAGCTCTTTCTTTGCCTATAAAATAGGGGAAATAGTAGCCCTGATCTTGTAGATAAAGAGTAAACGAGATCGTGTATATGAGAGTATATTGAAAACTCTAAGTGATCAAACAAACATAAGTTTGAAGATGTTATTGGCCTTGAATTTTCATTAATATTTGCATGTTTTGCTGCTGGGACTCTGAGTATATTTGTTCATGCAACACTTTTTTACTGAGCACATCATTTTATGTCTGATATTGTTCTACCCACGGGGGATGTGGTCTCTGAATTCATGGCCCAACCAGCAGACAAGGGAGTAGTAAGCAATAGAATATATAACATCCGTAGGGATAAGATCTATGAAGAAAAATAGAGCAGAGTAGAAAGCAGCAGAGAATGGAATGCTACTTAGGATATTTCAGATTAAAAGGGCTCCTCTGAGTAAGTGATAGGCAATCAGGGCGCTGAATGAAGCAGGGAAGTAATGCTCACTTCATTACAGGCAAGAAGAAATCCAAGTTCAAAGCCCAGAGGTGAGTACACATGTGGGGGGCCCAGGAAAGCAAAAGGCACATGGGACTGGAATGGGGCTGACACATGTGGCAGTGGGAACAGCCAAGAGCAGGACAGTAGCGAGTAGTCTACGTATGGGCCACAAGGCCTTGGAAACTTATTCTCAGTGCTGTTCAAAACCACTGAAAAGAGAGTTTTGAGCAAGGAATGATGTGGTCTAATGGTGTTTTTAAAACTTACTCTGTCCATTGTATGAAGAATTGACATGGGGAGAGGTGGGGGGAAGATCAAAGACAGAAAGGCCAGTGAGGACACAACTGTGTGAGTAAGAGGAGAAAGATAATGACTGGCTCAGGATCAGTGGCAGCTGAGGGTAAGGAGACGTGGGCAGGTCCCAGGTTTCTACTGAGGTTAGAGACTAAAAGAGTTGCTGGTTGACTGACCCAGTGGGAGACACCAGTGAAGAAGAGCCACTATGGATGTGGTCTGAGACCAGCAGATGAAACCCGCAAGGACTGAGCAACCCTGGGGACCGTGGGCAAGGAAGTCAAGGAAATCAGGGAGGCCCAGCCAGGGAAAACAGGAAGGAATGGCCGAAGAGTGAGGAGGCCAACAAGGAGAAGAGGGTATCCTAGAAGCTGGAGGAGAAAACGTGAGGACAGAGAAGGAGTGATTAATGGTCCAGGGAAGTTGAGAGATTGAGTAGGGTAAGAACAGGGAATTCTCTTCGGATGGGGGTCAGTAAAAGGCACGAGTGACCTTGACATGAGCAATGTCTATATAATGATGGAGACCAGGGTACCCTGGAGTGGATAAAAGAGGATGAGTACACTCAAGTCTTTGAATGAGAGGAGACAAAGCTGGAGAGGGATGTGAAGTTCGAGGGCACACAATGAAGGAAGGACCTAGTAGAGAAAGAGAGGCCAAGGCCAGCTGTGCTGGCTCATGCTTATAATCCTACCACTTTGGGAGGCTGAGGTGGGAGGAATGCTTGAGGCCAAGAGCTGGAGACCAACCTGAGCAACATAGTCAGATCCTGCCTCTAAGAAAAAAATAGAAAAATTAGCTGAGTGTGGTGGCAGATTTCAGCAGTCCCAGCTACTCGGGAGGCTGAGGCAGGAGGATCACTTGAGCTCAGGAGTTGGAGGCTGCTGTGAGCTGTGATGATGCCACTGTACTGTAGCCCAGGCAGCAAAGCAGGACCCTATCTCAAAAATAAATACATACATAAAAGTTGTCGACAACACAGGAAAGAGAGGAAGGACAATGCGTGAGTAAAGAGCAAATCTCTGAACAGGCGAGAGGCTGTAAATCACAAGGGCAAGGTCTGGCCTTGGACGTGAGCAGAGAGAAGGAAAGGAAGAAGGCAGTGGAGCTGGGCACAGAGGCAGGGCAGAAGAGAAACTTGACGGTGGGATGATGAGTTCTCTTCAAATTGCTTTTCGAAGTTATCAGTCAAGAATGAGAAAAGAAGAACAGCGTTGGAGATTTGAGGAGAGAAGAAGGTGAAGAGCGGGCGTAGGGCACTGACAGGCGGCCGTGGCTAAGTAGGGGCCGCCTATTTCACGTTCCGTTCCTCCTCCTCTGCCCTCAGATTTCCTTCAAGGACCTTTACTGCTTTGCAGTTGTCATCCGTGAACACAAAAGCCTGGCGCTGTACTTAAAGATGAGCTTGAGTGCTTTAAAAAGAGAAACAAAGAAGCTCAAACCCTGACAGCCAGGAGATTTTTCTGAAAGTTGGGCAAAACCAGCAATAATACAATCCTAGAAATGGATGTTGAAACGAAAAGGAAAGCTTCCTAAAGTACGTCCCGCTGGCCGTGCCTCGGGAAAATGCCTTCAGCCGCCAGCAGGCCCAGCGGCCACACTCAGAGTCCCCCTTCCTTTCTCATTTTGACAAGTACATGGGAGTCAGTGATGAGTGGGACATTCCAGAGAAGGAACCCTTGAAAGACTCTGGACGTCTACTACTGACCGAAAGAGGGAGGCAGAAAATAGACCAGCACAGGGTGACTTTGAGTTGCAACCAGATTGGAATATGCCGGAGGAATTTAAGGATCTTATTTTTTCCTGAAGAAAGAGCAAGGCCAACAGAGGCGGAGGAGTGTCCGCCACCCAGAGGTGCTTGGCTTTTTTTCAATAGTGAGGTTGGTGGTTTAGAAATATTAGGGTCTAGGACGGTGCCCATAGCTCAGTGGGTAGGGTGCTGGCCACATACAACAAGGTTGGCAAGTTTGAACCTGGCCCAGGCCAGCTAAAACAACAATGACAACCGCAACAACAACCAAAAAAAAAAAAAAAAATAGCCAGGTGTTGTGGTGGGCAACTGTAGTCCCAGCTACTTGGGAGGCTGAGGCAAGAGAATGGGTTACATCCAAGAGTTTGACGTTGCTGTGAGCTGTGACGCCACAGCACTCTACCCAGGGTGACAGATTGAGACTGTGTCGCCAAAAAAAAAAAAGAAAGAAATATTAGGGTCCAGCTACCAGGAAGTACAGCTTCCCAACTTTCTACCTCATAAAAGAGATTATGATCTTCAGCCCCAATGGATGTAAAGATGACCGTTAGCCCTCAACATCTGTGGGGCTCACAAATGTCATGGTTATAGCTGCCCATCAGTCTGCTGTTGAGGGGAGACACGATGACAAGCTCTCTGCTGAGTCTTTGGAGTAAAGGGTTTGAAAAATCACCAGCATAAATGTCTTGTCTTTGTTTCCTAGGGTGATATGACAGTTTTCCAGCTTCTTAAAAAATAAGAGTCTCGGGCGGCTCCTGTGGCTCAAAGGAGTAGGGCGCTGGCCCCATATGCCGGAGGTGGCGAGTTCAAACCCAGCCCCGGCCAAAAACAGAAAAAAAAAAAAAAAAAGAGTCTCCCCATCAGTGAGCTTTACAAACATTCCCAAAAGACCTGATCAAACTAAAAAGCTTCTGCACAGCCAAGAAAACAGTAAGTAAAGCAAGCAGACAGCCCTCAGAATGGGAGAAGATATTTGCAGGTTATGTCTCTGACAAAGGTTTAATAACCAGAATCCACAGAGAATTCAAACGTATAAGTAAGAAAAGAACAAATGGGGCGGTGCCTGTGGCTCAGCGGGTAGGGCAGTGGCCCCATATGCCGAGGGTGGTGGGTTCAAACCCGGCCCTGGCCAAACTGCAACAACAAAATAGCCGGGCGTTGTGGTGGGCGCCTGTAGCCCCAGCTGCTCGGGAGGCTGAGGCAAGAGAATCGCTTAAGCCCAGGAGTTGGAGGTTGCTGTGAGCTGTGTGAGGCCACAGCACTCTACCAAGGGCCATAAAGTGAGACTCTGTCTCTACAAAAAAAAAAAAAAGAAAAGAACAAATGATCCCATCGCAGGCTGGGCAAGGGACTTGAAGAGTAACTTCTCTGAAGAAGACAGGCGCATGGCCTACAGACATATGAAAAAATGTTCATCATCCTTAATCATCAGAGAAATGCAAATCAAAACTACTTTGAGATATCATCTAACTCCAGTAAGATTAGCCCATATTACAAAATCCCAAAACCAGAGATGTTGGTGTGGATGTGGAGAAAAGGGAACACTTCTACACTGCTGGTGGGAATGCAAATTAATGCATTCCTTTTGGAAAGATGTTTGGAGAACACAAAGATTTAAAAATAGATCTGCCATTCAATCCTATAATTCCTCTACTAGGTATATACTCAGAAGACCAAAAATCACATTACAACAAAGATATTTGTACCAGAATGTTTATTACAGCCCAATTCATAATTGCTAAGTCATGGAAAAAGCCCAAATGCCCATCGATCCATGAATGGATTAATAAACTGTGGTACATGTATACCATGGAATATTATGCAGCCTTAAAGAAAGATGGAGACTTTACCTCTTTCATGTTTACATGGATGGAGCTGGAACATATTCTTCTTAGTAAAGTATCTCAAGAATGGAAGAAAAAGTATCCAATGTACTTGGCCCTACTATGAAACTAATTTATGGCTTTCATATGAAAGCTATAACCCAGTTACAACCTAAGAATATGGAGAAGGTGGGGGGGGGGTGAGGATGGGCAGAAGGAGGGTGATTGGTGGGATTACACCTGCCGTGCATCTTACAAGGGTACATGTGAAACTTAGTAAATGTAGAATATAAATGTCTTAACATAATAACTAAGAAAATGCCAGGAAGGCTATGTTAACCAGTGTGATGAAAATATGTCACATGGTCTATAAAACCAGTGTACAGTGCCCCATGATCGCATTAATGTACACAGCTATGATTTAATAAAAAAAATAAAAATGAAAAACAAACATTCCCAAAAAACAAAAGTCTGGAGTTAGACATCTGAGCTGCTACCCACAAACCATGCTGGTCAAGTAACAGACACCAGGGAACAGACAGGTAGGCAGGACTCCCAGAGAAGACTGGAGTGTGCTCACCAACTCTGGTCTCATCTGAATGAGAGGAAAACAGGTACCTGACAACAAGGGCTACAAGCCCTACCCACGTCTCTTGAAGCTAATTTATAAGTCTTTAGATTTCAGAATGGCAAAATGATAACATATATGTACTATCTTCTATGTAACAACTCCCAAAGTCCTGGGAAAGCACTCCGTAATCAAACACGATTTTTTATCTGAGACAGAGTCTCTCTCTGTTGTCCTCCGTAGAGAACTGTGGCGTCATAGCTCACACCATCCTCAAACTCCTGGATCAAGAGATCCTCTTTACTCAGCCTCCCGAGCAGCTGAGACTACATGTGTGTGCCACACACTAGCTAATTTTTTTCTATTTTTAGTAAAGATGGGTCTCACTCTTCCTTAGGCTGGTCTCAAACTTCTGAGCTCAAGCGATCCACCCACCTCAATTTAATTGCTGCAAGATGGGACCTGCATATTGATTTTATTATTATTATTATTATTATTATTATTATTTTGAGACAGAGTCTCTTTTTTTTTTTTTTTGAGACAGAGTCTCAAAAAGCTACTTGGGAAGCTGAGGCAAGAGGCACGCCAGGATGGAGGAGATGCCACTCAAAACCACTCACTCTGTTGCTCAGGCTAGAGTGCTGTGGTGTCATCATAGCTCACAGCAAGCTCAAACTCTTAGGCTCAAGTGATCCTCCTGCCTCAGCCTCCCAAGTAGCTGGGACTACAGGATCCAGCCACAATGCCTAGCTAATTTTCTTTCTATTTTTGATAGAAATGAGGTCTCACTCTTGCTCAGGATACTCTTGAATTCCTGAACTGAGCTCAAGCAATCCTCCTGCTTCAGCCTCCCAAGAGTGCTAGGATTATAGCTGTGAGCCACCATGCCCAACTGACAGTTTTTAATACTTCAAAGGTAATTGAAGGTGCAGCCCGGGTGAAAAACCACTGATCTCGAGTAGAGGATAGCAAAGGTGTTTTGTGAAGGGCCGGACAATAAATCTTTCAGGCTTTGCAAGACAGATACTATCACTGTTTCAACTGATCAACTCCGCTGTTGTGGTGTGAAAACAGATAAAGGCGATGTATAAATGAAAGGGTATGACTGTGCTCCAATTAAACTTTATTTGTAAAAATAGGCAGTTGGCCAGTTTGCTGACCACCAGTCATAAGGAAAGAAGGCTTCAAATTGTCTAAGTGAATAGAAGATTATTGCTTGGACCTTGGAAAGAGAATCATGAACTCAGAGAGGAGCAGGGTTGATATAAAACATGAATTTTGGAGTTAAAACAAAAACTATTGGGAGGAAAAATTGCTGATCCAGTTCTCCATGTGACAAATGGGAACACAGCAACCAAAGAAGTGGGTTGTCATTTTGTGTCTCAGATAAAACTTCTTTAAAAGTAAGAGCAACCCGTGGTGGGAAACAGGAGCAGAATACACACAGAATGGGTGGCGCTTGTGGCTCAAGGAGTAGGGCGTCGGTCCCGTATGCCGGAGGTGGTGGGTTCAAACCCAGCCCCGGTCAAAAACCACAAACACACACACAAAAAAAGAATACACACAGAACAGGAATTGCGAAGCCCACTTCAGGAGTAGCAGGAAGGCATGCCAGGATGGAGGAGATGCTACTCAGGACCTGAGCTCTCAGGGCTCAGGACCAACCTTTGAAGAGCATCTTTGGCGAAGGACATTTTGAACCTCACTGCTGTGCTGTCGGCAAGGACTCAACAATCACCACCAAGTCTTGGCTGGGAAGAATGAACATTGTTAAAATGTTTATACTTCCCAAAGTAATCTAAAGATTTAAAGTAATACCCATTAAAATGCCAACATCATACTTTGAAGAACTGGAAAAAATAATTCTTCATTTTGTATGGAACAAGAAAAAGCCTTATATAGCCAAGGCAATTCTTAGTAATAGAAACTAAGCCAGAGGCATCTCTCTACCAGAATTCAGGTTATATTCCAAGTCCACAGTGATCAAAACAGCATGGTATTGGCACAAAAATAGAGACATAGACATATGGAACAGAACAGATCTGATCTTCAAGAAACCAAATAAAAACATACACTGTGGAAAAGAATCCCTATTCAATAAATGGTGCTGGAAGAACTGGATAACCACATGTAAAAGACTGAAACTGGAACCTCCCCTTTCACCATTTACAAAAATTAACTCGAGATGGATAAACAGATTAAGATATGAAATTATAAAAATCCTAGAAGAAAGCATGGGAAACATTCTTGAGAATGTTGGTCTGGAGAAAAGATTTTTATGAAGAACACTGGCAATTGCAACAACAAAAATAAACAAACGGAACTTAAGCTGAAAAGCTTCTGCACAGCTAAGGACACAATAATTAAAATAAATAGGCCTTCAGAATGGGAAAAGATATTAGCATGTTATGAACATGACAAAGGGTTGATAGCTACAATCTACAGGGAACTCGAATCAACAAAAAAAGAACAAAGAGACATGAATAGAACCTTCTCTGAAGAAGACAGATGAATGACTGACAAATATATGAAAAAAAAGGGCGGCACCTGTGGTTCAGTGAGTAGGGTGCTGGCCCCATATACCGAGGGTGGCGGGTTCAAAACCAGTCCCGGCCAAATTACAACAAAAAAATAGCTGGGCGTCGTGACGGGCGCCTGTAATCCCAGCTACTCGGGAGGCCGAGGCAAGAGAATCGCCTAAGCCCAAGGATTTGGAGGTTGCTGTGAGCTGTGACAGCACAGCAATCTACCAAGGTTAGTAAATGAAACTCTGTCTCAAAAAAAAAAAAAAAATATATATATATATATATATATGAAAAAAAGTTAGCTGAGTGTGGTGGCACACACCTATAGTTCTAGCTATTCAGGAGGCTGAGGCAGGAGGATCACTGAAACCCAGGATTTGAGGTTGCAGTGAGCTATGATGATGCCACCGCACTCTAGCCCACATGACAAAGGGAAAGTCTGTCTCAAAAAAAAAAAGTTAAATTAAAGAAAATAAACTCCTGGGTACAGGACACAACTACAACAGGGACTCTACCTAACAAATGCAAACATTGTCACCTAATTGTCTGTACCCTCACATTAATCAGAAATTTAAAAATGTATATGTAACAATAAAAAAATAATAAAATAACAAAAATAGCCGCTGAAAAAAATGGAAAAAATTAAAAATAAAGGAAAGATACAATGGCGAAGAAAATGGGGCCATAAGACAGATGTTAAATGATCACCCACAAATATAAAATCACAGACTATGGTTGAGTTCCAGAAAGGAAAAACATAAACATTAGAATGAAGAGACTTGAAAGATGAGCAGAAGGGAAGGAAGTAGAAAGAGAGAGGAGCCTTGTGGGAGAAGGAAATAGCGTGTGCTCAGCCCAGGGGAGGGAGGGCAGGCAGTAAGTGTGAGGGACCGGGGAGGGACACTAGAGCAGGAGCTCAGAGGACAAGGCAGGCAGAGCCCCAGACCCGGCTAGAGACACGGGCAGGACAAGGACACAGGCTTGCGGGGCATTAAAGAAATGTCAGCTGGACCAGAATCACTAGGAAGCCAGCCATGGAATGACTTCAAGCAGACTTGGGGAAGAGGGTGACAAGATCAGATCTGTGTTTCAAAAAGATCCCACTATAGGTCCCATTTGTTTATTTTTGTTATTGTTGCACTTGCCACGTAAGTCTTCATAAAATCTTTCCCCAGGCTGATATCTTCAAGAGTTTTCCCCACACTTTCTTTGAGGATTTTTATTGTTTCATGTCTTAGGTTTAAATCTTTCATCCCTCTTGAATAAATTTTTGTAAGTGGTGAGAGGTGCAGGTCCAATTTCAGTCTTTTACATGCAATTATCCAGTTCTTCCAGCACCATTTCTTTGAATAGAGATTCTTTTCCCCAGTGTATGTCCTTGTTTGGTTTATCAAATATCAGGTGTCCATAAGATGTTAGTTTTATCTCATAGTTTTCTATTCAGTTCCAAATGTTAACGTCTCCTTTTTTGTGCCAATGCCATGCTGTTTTTATCACTATGGCTTTGTTGTATAGCCTAAAGTCTGGTAGGGAGATACCCCCAGCTTTGTTTTTATTATGAAGAATTGCCTTGGCTATATGTCATCCCTAATCATCAGAGAAATGCAAATCAAAACTACCCTGACATATCACCTAATCCCTGAGAATGGCCCACATCACAAAGTCTCAAAGCGTGGATGTGGAGAGAAGGGAATACTTTTACACTGCTGGTGGCTTACTTTACACTTCAAACTTATGCAAAATTTTTGGAAGGAAGTATGGAGAATTCTCAAAGAACTTAAACGAGACCTCCCATTTGATACTGCAATCCCATTACTGGGCATCTACCCAGAAGAAAAAAAAAAATCCTTTTATCATAAGGACACTTGCACTAGACTGTTCATTGCAGCTCAATTTACAATTGCCAAAATGTGGAAACAACCTAAATGCCCACCAACCCAGGAAAGGATTAACATATGTGGTATATGTATACCATGGAACACTATTCAGCCACTAAAAATATGGAGACTTTATATCTTTTGTATTAATCTGGGTGGAAGTGGAACACGTTCTTCTTAGTAAAGCATCACAAGAACGGAGAAGCAAGAATCCAGCGTACTCAATCCTAACATGAAAGCAGTAGATGAGCTAATATGGGGGGAGGGAGGAGAGGGAATGAGAGAGGGGGGAGGGGGAGGCCCATGGGAGTCATGGTGCATGGCACACCTCTTAAGGGCAGGACACAATTATAAGAGGGACTTTATCTAACAAATGCAATCAATGTGACCTAATTCTTTGTACCCTCAATGAATCCCAAACAATAAAAAAAAAAAAAAAGATGTGAATGCAAAAAAAAAAAAAAAAAAAAAGAAATCCCACTATAAAGAAAAAGGGTAGGAGGCCGATGCAAAGAAACCATGGGATGTGTTTTCATGGTAGACCCTCTACCTGGAAACAATGTCACGATTGTCAATTAATATTTAAATACTCATGTTTTGTATTCTTTTTTTTAAATTAAATCATAGCTGTGTACATTAATGCAATCATGGGGCACCATATACTGGTTTTACAGACCATTTGACATATTTTCATCACACTGGTTAACATAGCCTTCCTGGCATTTTCTTAGTTATTGTGTTAAGACATTTAAATTCTACATTTACTAAGTTTCACATGTACTCTTGTAAGATGCACCGCAGGTGTAAACCCACCAATCACCCTCCCTCTGCCCATCCTCCCCCCTCCCTCTCCCCCTTCCCCATATTCTTAGGTTATAACTGGGTTATAGCTTTCATACGAAAGCCATAAATTAGTTTCATAGTAGGGCCGAGTACATTGGATACTTTTTCTTCTATTCTTGAGATACTTTACTAAGAAGAATATGTTCCAGCTCCATCCATGTAAACATGAAAGAGGTAAAGTCTCCATCTTTCTTTAAGGCTGCATAATATTCCATGGTGTTACATATACCACAATTTATTAATCCATTCGTGGATCGATGGGCACTTGGGCTTTTTCCATGACTTAGCAATTATGAATTGGGCTGCAATAAACATTCTGGTACAAATATCTTTGTTGTAATGTGATTTTTGGTCTTCTGGGTATATACCTAGTAGAGGAATTATAGGATTGAATGGCATATCTATTTTTAGATCTCTAAGTGTTCTCCAAACATCTTTCCAAAAGGAATGTATTAATTTGCATTGTCACCAGCAGTGTAGAAGTGTTCCCTTTTCTCCAGATCCATGTTCTGTATTCTAAATACTTATTACACATTCACTGGCAAAGAGGAAAAAAACATGAAACTATTCTTATTCTCTCCTGTTCTGAGCCCTAAACATAGCTAAGATGGATTCTTCTATTGGCTATGACTGATCCATAAATGTGGGTGTGCCATAAATGTGGGTGTACCATGAAACCAAAACATGACTTTTTAGGAAGGCCAGTTGTGTCACCCTGCCCAAACTCTTCAGGAGGTCTTGAGGGTTTGGAAAAAGAAGTTCAGAGAAAAAAATATATATATAAAGCATGAATGTTCCTCAACTTGCTCTCTGTGTATAACTCCCTATGGGATCTTCCTTTCCAGCAGGTAAATGGCTGTAGCAGTGCAGAAGACAAACTGATTTGGTATTTGGGCGGTTCACAATCCTGGCTCCTACCCAAGCATCCTCATCCCAAGACAATTAAGAGCTGTGCCACGCTGCTGCTCCAAATTGCTCTGGCCTTTCACACAATACAAACTACACATGAGAGACTGATGTGTGCTCTTAAAGCTGTGTTCATGGATTTCATGTAAAGATGGAATTCCAATATAAACACTGGAAAAAAAAATAAAAGGTCTATTTTAAATTTCTGGACAATTACAGGTGAGGCAAAATTCTGCCTTTTGCCAACTGTATTACTTTGGTGGGGGGTGAGGGGGGATCAAATAGGCTTTTCCTCTTTTAATGTTTTATATCCAAGCCACAAGGCAGCAAACACTGGTATTTACTCCAATGTCAATAAAAGTAAATTGCTTTGTGGTTTTGGGTCATTGGTAGAAAACTTGTGCTTCTTTTGGTTTATGTTATGTATAAAAGTTCAGAATTTCAAGATGCATTGAGCACCAATTGATGACTCGCGTATGCTTTGCTCTGTGATTCAAAGCATTTTTTAGTTTATGTTTGAATTACTTCTGCTTTCCTGAGCCAAAAGCTCTCATGATTCCGGCGGGATCCTTTTCTTCTCTTCTATCTTTTGACCTTCATGATGTGAGAACTTTTTTTCTTCTTGAGACATCTCCTGGGTTACAATCTCAAGCAGGAAATCAAATCCAGGAGAAGTTACATTACCAATGGAAATTCTCAACCCAAACTGAAGGTTACCAATAAAGAATTTTGTTTCCCCAAGGAGATGGAATCTAATTAATCCTCTTTGCAGTTGCCTTTTTACTTCCTGAAGGATATAAGTCAACTGGAACGAGCACAAACAACTTGAAAAGAACATCCACGGACCTAACACACAGATGTCAAGCATTCTGCCCCTCCCAAATCTACCCAGTCTTCACACCAGATGCTGGGGCTACACATGCTCAAATTCAGCATTTTTCTAAGTCAGTCTTTCCTTCGGCCAGATGCTCAAGTAGACTGTTCCCTTTGTAATTATTTATCATACAAAGAGAACTTCCCTGAGTTGAAGCAGCAGCCTCCTTGGCAACATTGGCCAAAATGCTAAATAGATTGGTCTTCTTCTGCAAGTTGTCCAAAAACATGCTACTGATTTAGACGGTCCTGCAGAACAATCAGTCATGGTCCCGGCCCTGATGAAGGGCCGTGGGGTGCCCATGTTCATTTCATTAGAGTCTTATTGAGGGATGAGCACTTTTTCCATTTTTGTTTTCACCTAAGGTAATCATTTCCATGAAAAGCAAAGGCACAACATCTGAGGGAGAAATGCCACTTGGGCTAATGTCCTGTTGATGGATCCACAATTCTAAATCCCCAAAAGGAAGGGAAGGGAAAGAAAAGGAGGGGAGGGAGAGGAGGGGAAAGGGAAAGGGTCCCAATTAGGTTGAGGGTCTCCCAGCCATAAAGAAATTGCCAAGCTTTCAACATCTTAACAGAAATCAGGCACCAGCCCTCAGTAAACTCTGCCTCTTCTTTCTGTTATTTTTATGGCAAGTTTGTCACAGACGTTGTGAGGGAGTTATCAGTTAGCTAAGACTGTACCTGCTAGTGATTTCAGGCAGAAGTGAGCTACCCAGCATCCCATGGGGGCCACAGATTCTCAGCTTCTCAAAAACCGTCTGTAATTTTCTTTTATACTTTTTATCTTTTTATTTTTTAAAGTAAAAGGCAAAAATTGTGCAGCTCACAATTTACATCAAAGGAAGCAAAATCTCTTGAGTTATTTTAAGCAACCAAAGAAATAAGTCCAAACAAAGGGCATGACAGCATTGCTAGGTCGTGAGTGGGAGAAACGTGGCCAATGGCGGGATTCTGGAGCCAGACCACCAACCCATTCGCCCACTTCCTAGTTGTAAGCGAGTCATACTTAAAATGCCTCACTATCCTCCTTTGAAATTGAAGGTAATAACAGTACCCCCCCACTATGTTTTTGTAAAGATTCAACAAATTAATAGGTGTTTACGAGCACTAGTATTTGGCAGGCCAGGTATACAGTAACTATTAATACTACATAAATGTTGGCTATTACTATTTCCCAAAGCTATAAACAAACCAAATACTGTATCTTGAGCATTTAACAAATAGAAGGTAACTAGGAGCAAGAATTCAGAGATGATTTGTTCAAAAAAATTTTTCAAAAAACAGCAATTTCCAATGGATCAATGTGTAGCACCAGCCACAGGCAAGTCATAGGCAAACTGAGGACGGCAGGAAACCCATCTGAGCAGGCATTTCCTTGTCACTATGCATGTCACTTTGGCTCTGAATATCTGACAACGACCCAAAATGAAATAAAAGGCTTATCTACAACAGGAAAAGCCAAACGACACACCTGCTCAGCCACTCATAACAGCATACAAATGAACCAAGAGAGGGCTGTTGGGCAGCAGAGAAACTCATGGCCAAAGTAAATCACTTTCTTTCCTTTTTGCTTTTATTTTTCTTCCTCTTTTTAAAAACTTTTCTCTCTTTGCTTTTAAAAATTATTTATGGTTTTAAGTAATTAGAAAACACTGGGAAGCGCTGAGAATCAATAATACAACAAACATACCTGGATCTCTCCTCAAAATTGACAAACTGTTAGCCTTTTTTAAAGTGTTTTTATTGGGCCGGCACTGTGGCTCGCGTCTGTAATCCTAGCCCTCTGGGAGGCTGAGGCTGCGGGTGGATTGCTTGAACTCATGAGTTCAAGACCACCCTGAGTAAAAGTGAGACGCTGTCTGTACTAAAAATAGAAAAACTAGCCGTTGTGGTGGGCACTTGTAGTCCCAGCTACTTGGGAGTCTGAAGCAAGAAGATCACTTGAGCCCAAGACTTTGAGGTTGCTGTGAGCTGTGATACCACAGCACTCAACCTGAGGTGACAAAGTCAGACTCTGTCTCAAAAAAATTAATTAATTTTAAATTTGATTGGACGTATGTAAGATATACATACAACAAGATGTTACAAAATACACGTAACAGGGTAAAATGTAACTATAATGGAACAGGTCAGCACATGCGGCATCTCACCCTACAGACTGAGGCCCACCTGGGCAGAGGTAAAGGATGCCCCAACAAAGCTGGGGCTCACATGGCACTGAAACTGGCTGTCACAGCAAGAGCTGGCTGGCAACAACTGTTAACTTCACACAAATCTGAAGTAGGTAACGACTGCATTTTTTGAAAAGTCACCTAAGTCCACCCTGTTGATGGAAAAATTTAACTTTATTAAACTTTAGTTCAAAGGTATGGC
Organism: Nycticebus coucang; assembly: GCF_027406575.1. Taxonomy (NCBI): domain Eukaryota; kingdom Metazoa; phylum Chordata; class Mammalia; order Primates; family Lorisidae; genus Nycticebus; species Nycticebus coucang. The sequence continues at coordinate 12,130,240 of NC_069802.1, forward strand.
TAGCAAAATTATTCACATAATTTTAGGGCCGGCTGGTTCTGCAAACTCCTCCAGAAACAAAAGCTTTCCTCTTGAGCACTCCTCCTGCCCTGACGTGGCTCTCGAACTTGTCTCTCTGCCTCTTCCTGCACCTCCCTCCTAAACGCCTTCCTGGCCTTGGCGCTGGTCTGTGGAAATCCTCCCCTCACAACCAGAGCACCCCCGTGCTCTCAGATCTGCTTCAGCCCATTTCCTCTGTTTCCAGCCACCAAATCTCTCAGACTCTCTAGGGATGGAGCCAGCCCCTGCATTTTAAATGAGCCCCCACACACCCAGAAGATTCTTTTATATTTATTTATTAATTTCTATTGTTGGGGAATCATCGAGGGCACAAAGAACCAGGTTACATTGCTTGCATTTGTTAAGTCCCTTTTATAATTGTGATCCTCCCCAAAGAACTGTGTCACACACTATGACCCCCTAGCCCCATCCCTCCTTCCGTCTCTCTGCTCTCCCTTCCCCTCCCCCCACCATGTACCAGCATCAGTTGTCCTTATATCAGAATTGAGTACATTGGATTCTTGCAATGCTTTACTAAGAAGAAGATGTTTCAACTCCATCCAGGTTAATACGAAAGATGTAAAATCACCATCTTTTTTTGTGGCTGAATAGACCACAGCTTGTTAATCCATTCCTGGGTTGGTGGGCATTTAAGCTGTTTCCACATTTTGGTGATTGTAAATTGAGCTGCAGTGAACAGTCTAGTGCAAGTGTCCTTATGGTAAAAGGGTTTTTGTTCTTCTGGGTAGATGCCCAGTAATGGGATTGCAGGATCAAATGTGAGGTCTAGTTTGAGTTCTTTGAGGATTCCCCATATTTCCTTCCAAAAAGGCTGTATTAGTTTGCAATCCCACCAGCAGTGTAAAAGTGTTCCCTTCTCTTCACATCCTCGCCAGCATTTCCAGCTTTGAGACTTTGTGATGTAGGCCATTCTCACTGGGGTCAGGTGATATCTCAGGGTGGTTTTAATTTGCATTTCTCTGAAAATTAGTAACGATGAGCATTTTTTCATATGTTTGTTAGCCATTCATCTGTCTTCTTTAGAGAAGGTTCTATTCATCTCACTTGCCCATTAATATAAGGGATTGTTGGCTCAATTTGAGTTCTCTGCAAATTCTTGTTATCAAGCTTTTGTCTGATTGATAATATACAAATATCTTTTCTCGTTCTGATGGTTATCTCTTTGCTTTGGTCCCATTTGTTTATTTTTGTTGTTGTTGCAGTTGCCACTGGAGTCTTCTTTAACTTTGGCTTAGACCATGAATTTCTTAAAGGGGGCAAGCTATCATTAATGTGGTATGCCCAGTGCCTATCACAACGCCAGTACACAGTAAATGCTAAAAAACACACTTATGTAATGGATGACACCATAGAAACTTCAACTTCTGAAGAGACTTGGTTCTTGGAATCTTCTCTTTACAAGTGAAAGGCTCCTCCCTTCTATTCCTGTGTTTCCTCAGCCTCCTCTGCACCCTGCACTGAGCAGCATCCTCAAGATCTTAAACTCACAAGGTCTCCCAAGGGCAACATCTGCCTCCCTTCCATCCTCTTCCTCTTGACACTGCCTGACACCTCCTGGATCTACTTTTCCTTTCCATCAAGATCTCGAATTGCCCTGTTCTCCTGACCTGTCACCTCTGTTTTGGTTTCCAAGACCTTTGTGTGCAACAGGGTTGCACAACTGACAATCTCAGCTGGAGTTAGCATCTTTAGATTATCAAGGTTTGGACCACGGGGTCTACTCTGTCTGCACCCGTACCCTCAAAATCCCAAATTCTTAGGGGCTGGCTCTCGTCCCCAAAGTTCAGCCATCACTTCAGCATTTGCCACAGAATGAAACGTCAGTGCCTGTGTTTTCCTTGTCCCCCCACTTGCCATCATTCTGTAGGGTTCACTGTACCTCTCCACTACCTCTCGCTCCGAGTCTGTCTTGCTACTTGCACTACCCCAATGCACCCTTCATGACAACATGCAGACCAGCCTTGTCCAAAAGAACTTTCTGCAATGACCGAAATGTTTCATATTAGCACTATCTAATGTGACAGCCACAGCCACAGGCTAACACTGAACACTTGAATTATAGCTAGTACAATTACAGCTAGAGAATTTAAATGTAAATAGTCACACGTGGCTACTGGCTACCCTACGGACAGGGCAGATACAGCTGATTGCAGTTCTACTGTGGCAGCTATGTATCTGTTACTCTTACATCCATTTTCTACAACCCATGTCCCCTCTCTGCTTTATACCACAGGGATTACATTTCCTAGGCTCTCTTGACAATTGGCTTTCTGGTATGAAAGTCTCACTAACGTTTATTGGTCAGTGAGAGACTGATGAAGTCTGAGGCTAGATGAGTGAAAAGGCCAGGAAACTTCTCTGTCCCTACCTTTGCTTTAGGTGGCATCTCCAGCACTGGTTGTCTCTTCTCTACAGCTCCAGCTTTCCCTGGTCAGGTCCTCCCTCCATATTGTAGCTCCCACTGACAGCCTTCCCCAAGGTTCTAGCACCCACTTAGCAGTCCCAATCTCTGGGCTCAGATAAAAATATCTCCTCCCTATGTCCCTTCAGCCCTAGGAGTAGTTAGTGGTAGCTTCTTGCTATTGCTAATCTCTGGGTTGCTTCCCTGTTCCTCGTCTGGTCCTTAGTCCTCATACCACTCATGTACCCAATCCCCTCTATTAAATTCCCTCCATCGACATACCTAATATGATTTTGTTTCTTCTACTGAGTACTAACCAATCAAACTTCCTAACTAGGTTTTCCTCTTTAACCCTTCATCCTGATAGCTACTGCCATGAAACAAAGTCATAATCATCACCAAAACAGCGTGTGATATAAAAGTATATCAAAATCACCATTTCTACCATACTTGGATGCCAAGCATGATATGGGAGTTTTGCATATGATAGCTTGTTCCTTAAATAACCCCATGAGATCAGTGTTATTGATAGCTTGTTCCTTAAATAACCCCATGAGATCAGTGTTATTGTTCCCACTTTGTAACTGAGAATAATGAGGCTTAGACAGCAACTTGTACAGGTTAAACAGCAACTAAATGACTCAGCATGCCTCAAAAGTTCATGCAAGTTCATGTAACCTCATTCCACCCAAGTACACTATTCAAACATAGTCAATTCCTTCCCATTGTCTCAGGAAAAAGTTTCAATTTCCTTAGTCTCGTATTCAAAAAAAGGCTCCTTGCAAACTACCTTTAACTCTCTGTCAGTCTAGGCTCCTACTTTTTCCTCACCTGTATTTAAACTCAAGTCCATGCTGTTTCCTTCACACAAGTGATTAGTATTTTCTCACTCGTATCACTAGGTCCCTCTCAGGATCTTTCAAATTTTGATTTAATTCAACATAATAAATACTTATTAATTGCCTATTCTTTCCAAAGCACCTTTCTCTTTCTTACCTTTCTCTGAAACTCCCCCATTTCAGAATTCCTCATCCTTTTATCTGTTGCTTGTCTTAGGTCCTAGTCCTATTCTCATTCTAATACCTTCACTAAACCTCAAGGTCCTTCAGGGCAAAGATGGTGTATTAAAGGGTTTTTTTTTCCTCCCTTAATCTTCCATCAGAATCTAAGAGAGTCTTTTACAAATCACTCTTAGATGATTGGCAAATATCTGTTGAATTTATTTACCTAACTCTTCACAGATGCAGCATCAGCTGGTTTCATGAAAGACATGGAAGTCCAAGGCAGAGCCTTCATCTGAATTCTCTAACCCTGGTTAGAGATGTGAACTTCAGAGCCAAACAGTCTAATGGCCCATGTTTAACCCAGCTTCACCATTATGGGCAAGAAACTCAACCTCCCTGGTCTCCTGTTTTCTCACTTACAAAATGGTACTATTTCTCACTTGCTTCATGGTACTATTGGGAGGATTAAGTGAGCTAGTTATGTAAAGTATTTATAACAAACAATACCTGGGGCCGGCACCTGTAGCTCAAGGAGTAGGGTGCCAGACCCATATCCCGGGGGTGGCAGGTTCGAGCCCAGCCCCAGCTAAAACTGCAAAAAATAACGATACCTGGAACAGGCAAAGTTCTCAATTAATTTTGGCTCTTCCTAATATGACATCACTTCTCAAACCAATGGTAGGCTGGACCTAGTTAAAAATCCACATAATTCCCTTAGGTCATCAGAGATTAAAACCTTATTCGTTGATCCTCCTCTAGATTTCTTTCTGGCCTCCAGAAAACAAAGTCTATACCTCTACAAGAAATCTAACAAGCAAAATCATGTCAATAAGATGGTGAAAGTAAGATAAAATTGACGAGAAGTTAAATTTAGCATGTATTACAGAAAACTTATCTAAATTTAGAACTATGTAACCAATAAACAGAAAAATTTGTTAACATCATGCCTTTTCTGGAGAACACAAATGCATTTTCTCTGTATCCAACCAATGTGTGAATCTGAACTTTTGGGTTTGATACGGCCAGTTTCCTAGTGTCATTGTCCCTATGTGCCCTCAAGCTCTGATGGTCTTAGCTTCAGTGACAGCAATTGCTGGCTGTCCTCCTCTTCCTCCCTAGTAACAGAATATGGTCACTGCCGTTGAAGCCCAGCTCCCATATCGTGAGGAAGCCCAGGCCACTCGCAGGTGCTGTGGTTGACAGTTCCACTAAGGTCTCAGCCCATCTCTGGCATGGACCACGGGACACGTGAGCAGCTAAGCTTCAGATGATTCCAGCCCTCAATCTCTAAGCTGACCAGATGACAGTGAGTGGAACAGAGACAAGCTGGGCTTGCAGAACTCTGACCAAATTGCAGGTTTGTGAGCAAAATGAATTCTTCCATTGTTTGCAGCCAGTACATTTTGGGACAATTTGCTAAGGAAGCACAGTAACTAGAGCAGATGGTTTATTATCTAGAGCTAATAGTCCATTGATAAAGGCAACATCTACCTCCTGCCTCAGCCTGAGTGTATATCTCACTCTAAACCTCAACACTGATCAAAGAAGATGCTCCAGGGTGTATGGTATTGTTTCAAATCTAGATCAGGTTGAGAATAAAGCTGTGTTAGCTAATTAGTTACTCAAGACAAAGCCTATTTCTTGCTAGACCCAGAGAATTTGCAGTTGTTCTTTTGAGCAAGAAAATATCACCACCAACCTCAAAAAAACCAAACACAATAAGAAAAATTAGAAAATCTTCATCAAAGAGTGGTAGAGACTTCTGCAAACATTTGGATCATTTATTTTCTCTGTTAATAAAACTATCCAGGATGAGACATAAAACAAAAGTTGACATAAACCTACAACAAAAGCTGTGTGAGAAATATAAACCTAATCAGTTTTCAAAAAAAGGGCTATGAAAGCTCATGCTGTTATTGAGCCATAAGTTTTATAGACTCCATAGACCAAATATTCTCACTGACAAAATCACTGTTGTAATAAAAATATATTGATTTAGCTGTTTCACGGATGTTATAAAAACCAGTTCAAGCAAAAAAAAAAAAAAAAGTGTGTTTCACATACAAGAGCTCAATAAAATTAGAAAAAAGGGATGTTAAAATACAAACTCACTAACTGGTTAAGTCATCACACTAATTATGCTAAAGCAGTGATTTTTAACCCATGTACCCTGAGAGGATCTTAGGTGTGCCATTAAAATTTTTAAAGATCATTAATTACATTATTTTCAAAAGAAGTTTGAAACACAGTAAGTATATTCTTTTTTTACTTTTCTTTGGAACAATATAATTTAAGCGTTTAAGTTAAATGGAAGTTTAACTTAAGTGTTTAAAGTAAGTTAAATGTAACTATATGTAATGTAAATTAACTATAGGTTCAAGTGTGCTGTGAGATAATAAAGGTTGAAAAACACTGCTCTAAAGGAACGAGGGTTTTCTTAAGTGTTAGTATCAAGTCAGAAGGTATTACCCTCGGATGTCCTGAGGCAGCTTCCTCTATCAAGTTCACGTAACTAGCCTTATTAACAAGACCCTTGACCTTGGAAACTAACCACAGCCATTAACAATGAGGACTTGAATAAGTCATTAAACTCTGAGTATTAAATTAATTCACTTGCTGAGTGAAAACTACCAAAGGCCAAGGTCTTCCTCGGCATGTTTGCAGTACAGCTTTGTTTGCCTTTTTTCTTTTTTTAATCATTTTAGGCATTGTAGGAAATGAATCTAGAAGATGGCTAATGTGATGATGCCAACCACCTGGAAATAGCTGAGCGTTTAGGCCACGTTCTCAGAGGCTGATTGGAAGAAATGATGAGCCAGCAGCTGCAGCTGACCCCGCACAGCGGAACTGAAAGACTGTCCCCCGAACCCCCGTTCTCACTTGTACAAACCGATCGGAGCAGCATCTCCCCAGCTCCATACAATCCAGCCCCACCCTCTCGGCCTCTGGACTGGTTCCCATCTCATCACTCCTGGCTCACCCCTCTCCTTTTAGAGCTAAGAAGAACACACCCAGATGTGGTCAACGAAAATTTGCTCACAATATTGTTTGATACATTAAATAACAAATCATTCTTTTATCTAAAGCCATCCTTTTAAACACTATAATTAATAGCAGTCTCCGTTTCTTCATCTTTTGGAATCATCAGCTATCGTTTTCCTTCTAATCTGAAAAAATCACTTTCTAGAGAATGAACCACACATAAATATTTAACAACAGTCGAACCCACAGGGAAATACAGCGCATTTTATGGCTGTGTCTATGACATTCATGACAATAACACCAAGTAATCAGTCAAAGAAGCACGTTTTCATTAAATTTGACCACACAGAGAGAGGGAGAGAGAGCTATAAAACCCTCAGGTGCATATTTTCTATGCTGTCAAAGCATTGGACGCAGAATCACTGAAAGGCAGATTTTTTTTAATCTCCCACTTGCTCATTACTGAGCTTGAGACTGCCCTTAAAACAGATATACCATGTGTTGAAAATAACCTAATAATCAGATAAGATTCACAAGTGCTTTCTAGAAAATAGCTTGCTGTGAATGTTGACGTGCCCCGCCTAGCTTGTGTCTCTGCTTTATCCTCAGGAACAGCTGCGAAATGTGTGCTGCAGTAGATACACCACCTGTGACGCACATGCAGCGGGCACACACACACCCTGAATGGTACAGATTCCCCCAGAGTCCACATGGGCAAACTCACCGCAAGGGGCTCCGTTCCTCCCGTACAGATGAACTGCCAGCCACACCTACTTCCCAAATATGCAGTTGTCTTGTTCCCATTACACACATCTCTCTCTCTCTCTCTCTTTCATCCACTCATTTGAAAAAGCTCCATTTTTATTGATTTCTTTAGTGAACATACAATTTTTTTTCAGAATAAAAGTAGAAGTCTTTAAACATTTTTTTACCCCCAACCGATGAAAGAGAAAGGATTTTCATTTAATATCGATCAAAGAGAATCACCTGGTTGTTTAACTCCTTTATTTGCCAGGTTTTATCCAAGCCCTTGAAGGGGTTTACATTGTAGGAGTGGATAAAAATATTAAATGTGCAGGGAAAGCCAGGAGGGGAGAATGATGGAGGGAGAAAAGAATAGGACAGGGGGGTTACCCATGAGGTGGGAGGGAGGACCCCGCAGGCCTCTCCAAAGCAGGGCTGTACAAACGCAGATAGGAAGGCTGACCGCAGAGGGCAGGGCGAGAAGAGGGACAGGAGAGTGGAGAAGGGAAGCCTGTTACTTCCAGAGAGGGAAGTGAAGGCTCCCAGGTTGGAAATCTTTCTACGAAAAAAGCTTTATATAACAAGTGAGCAACAGGAAAGAGTATTAACATCTTTAATGTGGAAAGAGGTACCAACGTGGAAATCACTGAAAAAGAGCAAAGGGTGTAAACAGAGATCTCACAAAAGAAGTGCCCGTGGAACCTCCCTAGTTGGCCATCTCCCTCAATTGGCCTGCTCTTCACAGACGGGACACATACCACCTGTAGGCATCAGCACAGCGGCCTGCGTCCTCATGTTGACCACCTCTCCATGTTGACCGGTGTGTCATGGTCCCTTGGGTGGTCAACTTGCAGAGGTTCTACTATATCTGTGATACACCCACACTTCATCGTGGACATGTACACAGCTGATCCTTGAACAACGCACGTTCTAACTGTGCAGAACCACTAACGTGTGTGATCTCTTCTGCCCTTGCCACCCCTGACACAGCAAGACCAGCCCTCCTTCTCCTCAACCGACTCAGCATGACCCGAGGATGAAGACTTTTACGATGATCTACTTCCACTTCATGAATAGTAAATAGATTTTCTCTTCCTTAGAATATTTTTTTTTTGACGCAGAATCTCACTTTGTCACCCTGGGTAGAGTGCTATGGCATCATAGCTCACAGCAACCTCAAATTCTCAAACTCCTGGGCTGAAGAGATCCTCTTGTCTCAGCCTCCGGAGTAGCTGGGACTACAGGCGCCCATCACAATGCCCAGCTATTTTTAGAGTTGGGGTCTTGCTCTGGCTCAGGCTGGTCTTGACCTTTTGAGCTCAGGCAATCCACCTGCCTCAGCCTCCTAGAGTGCTAGGATTACAAGCATGAGCCACCAAACCCGGCATTCATTATCTTCTTAACAACATTTTCTTTTGCTTATTTTATTGTAAGAATATAGTATATAATACATGTGGCATAGAAAATATGTGTTCGATCGACTGTGTCCCTGTGTATAATGCACATTCACATTTTTGGCCCAAATTTTCAGGAAAATGCCCCTTGAGAAAGTGCCCAGGAGAGACACATCTGGGGAGGACTAACGCTGCCCTGGTAACTGTGCCAGTGGCAGCACCCTCCCCGGCGGCCCTCTCTCCTGGGAGCCCTTCCCTCCCTGCCATGTTGGGCCTGCAGCCTACAGGGCCGTGTGTGTGGCAGGTGCAGTGGGAGCTTCTGGGGCCACCAGCCCTTGGGCAGGCAGGCGTGTCCCTGGGGCATGCACAGGACACCCCTCCCAACCCAGTCCCCTCTGGGCAGCCCGGCCCCTTCTCCCTCCCCCAATTGTGGCAGTCAGCAGAGGCCTGTGGCCCATTCTCACCTATTCCCAGCTGGAACTCTGTGTGCCCAGCAGGCCCAGGCAGGAGGACTACCCCTTCCTCCCTCCCAAGCCATACTACCCATGTATAATACGCACTCAAAAATTTGGGCACAATGTCCACATTATACACAGTGAAATATGTGTATGAAATATGGTATGTTCTCAGTGAGGCCTCTGGTCCACAGAGGCTATTAGTTAAGTTTGGGGGGAGTTAAAAGTTACACATAGATTTTCAACTGGGAGGAATAGTGTCCGTGCCCTAATCCCTACATTGTTCAAAGGTCAACGTGTGTGTGTGTGTGTGTGTGTGTGTGTGTGTTAGTGCATATATATTCTAAGATCATCTGTGGCCGCATCAGAGATGAAGCAGACGTTTGCCATTAAGAACTAGCTAATCTATGGAGGGCAACAAAAAAAATGCATGGTTAGGTATTAAGTTCTGGGAAACATGAAAGAGGAACAGAAAGCGCTATTAACAACGAAGTCCCCCAAAGAAAGAAAGAGCCATCTGATTTTGAGGGATCGACAAAGACTTTGTAGGAGACTCGGCATCTAAATCGGCCTTGCAGCACAGGAGAGGAGAGAGGAGTTGGATTTAGGTCAATCCTAAGGGTGAAATGGAAAGTAAATGAACACCATCCCCACCTGTTAGACCCCACGGGTCAGCCAAGGGCGTTAAACAAGTGCACGAGGAAAGTTCATGGAGCTCTGTTAATACCACAAAGGCAAGAATTAAAAAATACAAAAAACCCAATGCTAGTGAGGATGTAGGAAAGTGAAACTCAAAGAGTGTGCTGGTGGGAGACTAAATTGGTATAATGCCTTGGAGGAGCAACTGATCAAAATCCAGAAAGGCTAAAGATAACACAAATGGTATGACTCAACAATTCCACAAACACACCCAGAAGAATTCCTGCACAAGAAGATAGGCAAAATTGTTCAATCCAGCAGGGACTGCAACAGTGAAGTATTAACAGGAGATGACATGAAGAGGTCATAGTATTTTCATGAAATAAAACTTGGTAGCAAAAATTATAAACTAAAAATTACGTGAATCAATCTCAAAGGCATGGAAAGCAAACTGCAGAATGACAGAATCAGTGTGTTATTACTTCTATAAAGTTCAAAAACATCCAAAACAACATTATACATAGTTTACAGATACACCTGCAGGTAGTAAAATACAAAGGCATGAATGAGAATAATCACCAAATTCAAGCTAGTGGTCGCTTCTACATAGGGGAAGAGAATGACATGGGTGAGGGGTATAGAAAGAATAGGCTTCAAATACAGGATGGCCATAAAGTTCAAACTTTGTGGTCGCCCATATATGTTACATACACTTTTGTCCCTGGAAGGAAGCTCTTGAAGCCATAAAACACAAACGATCTCTAAGTCCTCAGCATCCAGTGCTACAACCCAAACGTTATAAAAACAAACAACATTGACAAATGACCATTTCATCTGAGCACTTCTTTTTTTTTTTTTTTTTTTTTTGTGGTTTTTGGCTGGGGCTGAATTTGAACCCGCCACCTCCAGCATATGGGACCGGCACCTTACTCCTTGAGCCACAGGCACCACCCTCATCTGAGCACTTCTTGGATGTTAAGGGTTGAATTGTGCTCCACCCCCAGACTCACATGCTGAAGCCCTAACCTCCAGGACCTCAGAAGTTGACCTTATTTGGAAACAGGCTCATTGCAGATGTAGTAAAGTTACAATGAGGTTATACTGGAGCAGCGTGGACGCCTAGGCCAGGATGACTGGTGTCCTTACATATAAATATGGGAGAAATCGTGGACGCAGGCAGGCATACGGGGAGAATGCCACGTCAACATGAAGACAGCTGCAGAGATGGGCCTGGAACAGATCCTTCCCCTACACCCTCAGAAGGAACCAACCCTGCCCAGACTCTGCTTTTGGACTGCCAGCTTCCAAACTATAAGACAAGCCCTGCTGTTTAAGCTACACACTTTGTGGAGCTTAGTTACAGCAGCTCAAGCAGGCTAATATGATCAATATCCAATAAACAAGCTTTAATATGGGGAACTCTCCAAAATGAGATTCAAGTCACTCTACTGGTCCCAACCTGTATTTCTGGATTTTTCTAAAACTACGACAGAAAATGACATTGACATTCCAGGAGTCTATCCCTAGGAAGACAAGTGGAAAAGTGCAAAGATTCATGTACAAGGGAGGCTACATTGTACTTCACAACACTGATATAATAGGAGAGAGAGAGAGAAAGGGGGAGGAAGGAAGAAAGGGACGAAAGAGGGAGGGAGGTGAGACAAATCTCCACTGTTCTACATTACCAGGATGTGGAATTAATCCACTCAACAAGAATTTCCCCTCAGTTTAATAAAACATGTAACAATTAACATATAGCCTGTATTATGAAAAACAGATTTTTCAAGAGAGGGAAGGAAGGGAGGGAGGGGATGTAAGGAGCCTCCAAGTCCAGTCCCTGTAGCCCAGCACGGGACACCAACAGGTGAGTATATTAAGCGTTACAATAGACAGGTCCAGCTGCTAAGAGAAGGCAGAGAGAGGAACCTGGGCTTCCAGGAGGAAGGAAGATGAGTCAAGGAGGGAAATCTGGGTATATGCGAATCAACGTTTGCAGAAGGATGAAGTGAGGGGGGGTATTCCAGGTATGCAGAGCAGTCGAGATCAGGTGTTGGCATCATGAAGGACACCCACCATCTGGGGACATGATGTGGGGTTCCCCAGACAGAGTGTGAGGAGTGAGCTGGAGGGCTGCCAGGGTGCAGAGAAAGCGGCTTAGAGGTCAGCAGAGCCCTGACCACACCGGACTGTATAAGCTGAACCACAGGCCATGAACATGGGAGGGGGGCCCACACCACGACTCACAGGAGCATGTGCAGAAATACCGTCTTCTGTACTGAGTGTTGAGTTCAGTGTGCGTCTGACAGTGTAATACTACAACAGTACATAGCAAATATAATCTATGACTGTATTTTTCTCAAGCCTCCAATTAAAGTTAACAAACACATTTCTACCTACTTAATTTGGGGGTACATGCTCAAAAACTTTAGTATTGGAACGGGTAAGAACCCAAAACAGTTTGGAGATCACATGGCCTACAGATGTTCATTTCCCACAAGGCTCTCACTGAGGCTTCACCCTCAACCTGAGGGAGGAAGGGCCGGGACACCTGAGGGCTAAAAGGCGTGGGTCTGCCTTTGAGGTGATAAAAATCTTCCAAAACTGACTGTGGTGATGGTTACACAAATCTGCGAATATACTGAAAAACATGATTTGTACAATGGATGTGGACAAATTGTATAGTTATAAATTATTTCTCAAGTTATTACCCCCCAAAATAAAGTTATTACCAAAAAAATCTTTATAAAAAAGAAAAATTAATGAATTGTGTTTCCTTATGCATTTCAAACATTGCTTCTAATTCCTGGGTGAGTGCAGGCCCAGGAGACAGCAGGGAAGATGGGAAGCCCTGAGGTTTACACAAGAACTTCTTCAGGTGTGCAGAAATAGACAAGCACAAGCAGCTGAAGTTGTAGGTGGGATGTAACCTCAGAATAAGAACTTGACAGCCGTGGTCAGTCCTCAAGCCCTCTGATTCAGACATCACCCTCGCCTCGACCAGTCAGCCTGCCCTCTCCCATCAGAGAGAGCACGGGGTTTTTCTGGTCTAGCCAATCTTTATGCAGCCTCTAAGCCAGGGGTCCTCCAACTATGGCCCGCGGGCCACAGGAGGCGGTGTGATTGTATTTGTTCCCGTTTGTTTTTTTACTTCAAAATAAGATCTGTGCAGTGTGCACAGGAATTTGTTCATGGTTTTTTTTTAAACTATAGTCTGGCCCTCCAACGGTCTGAGGGACAGTGAACTGGCCCCCTGTTTAAAAAGTTTGAGGACCTCTGCTCTAAGCTGAAACTCTAGAAGAAATACGAGACAAATACCCGTCCCATCACCACACAGACAGAACCACACAAGTCATAGGACAGACTTAGCTCTTACCGTATTCAATGCACTCTGCCACTTTCTATTTTGTGTCAGTTTCGTAAATGCTGCTCATAACCCACTAGCTTGACTTCATCACCCTGGTGGGGGGTCACACCAAGCAGGGAAGCTGGTGAGACGAACGGGCGTCTGTCTCCCTGTGTTCTTCTCCACCGTTCTACATTTAGAACGGTCTAGAATTTATCCACTCAACAAGAATTTTCCCTCAGTTTAATAAAACATGTAGCAATTAACAAATGCTCTGTATTATGAAAAACACATTTTTCAAGAGCAGATGTGCAATTCTCGGCTCTGTTACTTTATTTTAAAAAGGCTATTTGGTTTTCCTTGAAGATTGCATGAATCATAGTCATCTACTTTGGATTGACATCACTGCATTAGTAATAAAAACAGCATTTTGCTGCCCAAGGATTGTCTTACTTATTCCCAGATATTCACAAGAATGGGGAGCCTGTTAAAGGAACAGGTATCGGTATTTAACCCAACTTACCCAATGTCCCTGAAGCCTTCTCTTCAAACACTCGCTCCACTTGGGGTAATGACTACGTTTAACCTTCAGATTGGACCCTGATGTCTCCTTTACACTGATCCACACCAGACTCTTGAACTCAGAACCTCCCCCCAACACACACATGCCCTAAAGCCATTCATTCTTTCCTCTTATGATAATTAAAATTCTGAAGCCACTTGCCATTTTTAAGGAAATTTTGAAAAATCAAGAAAAGCATTTACCATTGTATCACTTGTCTTCATATAAAGTGGTACCAATTGGATGTATATATAGGCTTTTACTAGTTTAATCATAAACACATGGTTTATTTCTTTCAATTCCTGCTAATTGCCCAGAGGCTCGGGTTGCTGTCTTCCAATACTTTGTCAGCACATCTGCCCATCTGTCCACCATTCCAGAAAGGTTAGAGGCTGTCTGGCACATTTGCTCATTAGCTAGGGTGAAAATAAAGCAATCAACATTCAAAACTCACTTCACTCCAGCTAGTCCCATGCTGTCCTGTGACTACTACTTTCTAAAGTTATGGTTCCATTAACCATGTATATTTCAGAATCTCTTACGATGATTTTCCCTTCTCTACTGCTTGAAAATCTAGACCTTCATCTATTTTAACAAACGCTTGTATGGGGCATTCACAGACACAGAGGTCTCAAAAGCACGACAGGAATGAGAATTACAAGTCCAAATCCTCTGTACCCTGTGTGTTATCCCCCACGGACATCCCTGCCCTCGTTGTGCTCCCAAACCTCACAGGTCCTGCCTAAGCTTCAAAAAAGTAATGACGGGTGGAACGGAGACCCCCCCCACTGTGTTCCAATTGGACCTGCTACTCAGAACTGCTCCCCTTATCTTCGCCTCAGTTTGGCAAATAAAACCCTCAAATCCTTTGACAAGAAAGATCTATTTTAGGACAGTTACTGAATGTCCCAAGGTTTCAAACCATAATCCTTTAGGGAAATTCATTCTGTTATATTTGAATTTTTAATTCTTTCCACAACTGCCATTCTCTAGGAATTCATTCACAGAGGGCAATCAAATCCACTTTAAGTTGATATATACTTATCTCAGCCACAAAGGGCTTCAGGCCTCCAAAGAGAGCATTTGTTTGACTAAACCATTCTGGGAAGACGACCTGAAAGAGAAAGGGGTTCCGCCAAAAGCAACAGATAATAAAACAAGATAGAAAGGTCAGTAGCTACCATCCGCTCCAGAAGGCACAGAAACTCTCATTTCAGGTCATCGGTGCAAAATTAATTACCATGTTTAGGCTACCTAAATTCCATTTGAAAGTACTGTGGAAAGATACAGGCCCGTGGACAAACAGATAAGGAAACCCGCACATACCTTCATGCTTGACTTGAATACCTAATCGGAGGAACTAATTGTACCCATCCACTCTTCGTGTTTTTCTTGAAAATATTAACAGGGCTTCAGTTGCGATTTTCATTGCCAAAAACGTTGAGGACCAAAATTCCACAGGTGCCTCTGATCCTTCCTGCTTGGCCATTCCATTACAGAGGATGTCATTTCAGAAGACTGCGAGGGCTTTCCACCTACCCAAAGCTGGGGAACACAGAATGCTTCACCTGTCTGAGTCCGCCGTACACGGGCAATCAATTAAAGGCCTGTCAATCAGAGGCCTGAAATACAATCAGGAAGTTAATAAAGAGTGGCCAATGTTTAAGATTCTCTCCGCATGGACCCCGAAAAGCATACAGTGAGTTCTGAGGAACACGCCGGGCTGGAAAAAGTTGGCAACATTGTCAATAAATAATCCAGCTCCTTACCCTTAGAAGGGTGGCCTGGTTATCACATCAAAGACTGCCAGGAGTCCTCAAACTACAGCCCGTGGGCCACATGAGGCGGTGTGATTGTATTTGTTCCCGTTTTGCTTTTTACTTCAAACTAAGATATGTGCAGTCTGCATAGGAATTTGTTCATAGTTTATTTATTTATTTATTTTAACTATAGTCTGGCCCTCCAACGGTCTGAGGGACAGTGAACTGGCCCCCTGTTTAAAAAGTTTGAGGACCCCTGCCTGTAGATGATCAGAGTTAGGCAAAATATAGTCTACACGCAGATTTCTTTCATGGGGACTATATCCCCAACCACTAGAGAAAAGAAACCCATCCTGGGCAATCTCAAATCCCCAGTGTTGAGCAAGACTGAATCCCCATGGCTGTCACAGCCACCAATGAGGTTTCTGGGGACGTCCCTCCTCAGGGCTCATGGAATCTCGTGTTGCACTTGGCAAAGGTTTATTGCTGTTAGCTCCTTTGTTCCCAGGATTATCTGGGGACAGAAAGGCTGCTGTGATCTGTGGACCGCCCTAATGAGAGATAGAGACTGCCAGACAAAGACACCACTCTGTTGGGCAATGAAGAGTCACCACAAGCACAGTCATGATCCGGCCAGATCCCAGCAGCTAAAGCTCTTGCATTGATACTGATTTCCCCCAAAACCTTGTAATTGTTTGTCATTCTTACCACTTCCCAACGAAATTATAAATAAACTCGTACTATGCCCTGCACAAGAGAAAATACAGATATATATATATATATATGTCACCATAAGGCTGTTCAGAAGTAGCAAAAATAGAATTTTGTGCAAGGAAAATCTGCCAGAAGGTAAACTCAAGCCAAATGAGTTTTTGGAACTATTCAGACTCATGGAAACTGCAAGAGCTCTTCGGTCTCTGAGCCATCTCTTGTACACATTTCAACGCTCTCCAGGCCCATGGACAATAGCTATCCTGATAGAAATATCTGCATTGTCCATGATTACAGAGTTCTCTCCGGCAGATGCAGCCTCTTCTGTCAATCACAGTTTTAGTTAAGTTGGTCAGCTTGCATTTCCCCGAGTCTGTAGTTTTATGTGGGCACATTCTTAAGACAAGGCAAGCAACATAGAAATTGCCGAGGTGCTTATATATTAATAGGCAGAGAACCCTGAGGCCAGCCAAATTCCCTTACATCCTTCAGATGCTGGAATCCGAGGCTCCGCAGCACCTGCTCCATGAGGCTCTCATCCAAGCTGCCCCTTGGCTAACTGAGAACATTCTATTTTAACTGTCAGGGGAGCTTTTCTTCACCGGGTGTATTTGCAATGTTTTCAGAAAAGAGTTTAGCCATTGCTTACAAATGCTGTAAATTAATACATGTTCATTTCTCCTAGGAAATGGTACTTTTGGATCACATGTGAATGTTTAAAAAAATACAGCTGCCCTGGCTTCCTGAAATCTGGAAAGCTTTACAACATGAAAGAAGAATGGTTTCATTGGATAATAATCTGTCTGCAATAAGAGGAAAGTCCATACTAGTATTAGATGTGTTTATTCATCTGAATATTCCCTGATTTGCTTTAAATACTATAATCAAGTGTTGTTAATTAATTCAACACAGATTCAGGAACAGCAATTTGGAGTCTCACAGGTGGTCTGAATTCACTGTTGGTTCCATCTGATGGACTCGCCACAGCAGAAAGAAAAACATCCGATGTGATTTTTTTTCTCTTTACCTTGGAGCACGAGACACAAAATGTTTAGGGAGGGAACTCACCCCCCCAAAAGTGAGACTGTTGCTTGCCAGCTTATATTTCCATTTAAACAAATCTCTAACTAAACACACATGAAAAATGATAGCACCCTTCCTTTGATAAAAATCTAGCATCAGACATTGGCAGGCAAAGCTTAAGTCACTTCCTGAATTGCTGACAAACAGCTACACAAAAAGAAACACCCAATCCATCTGCATGTTTCCCTTTCAATTACTTAGCACTTCCTTTCTTCAAATTAAAAATCTTGGTTTTCCAGCAATTATTGTTTACCCTGGTTAAATGACTGATGTATAATAACGTAATTATATGTGATCAACTGGAGGGGGGACGGGTGGGAGGCATGGGCTGCTTAATTGATTAAAATTCAATCTGTAATTATTTCCATCTTGCACCACTATAACAAGTGTGCTTTTGTGAGAATCTATATTTGCATTTCTAAGTGCTAGAAATTCTCTTCCTTTGTCAATACTGTCAACCAAAATAAGGAGAGAGGTTGTGTGGGAAAAGACAGGTAATTTCAACCCACGGTGGTGACCCACACAAATGAGTTCTCGACTATTGCTGAAATCAGTCAATTAATTGGTTGTTTATAAACCCGATTTCTTCCTTCACTCCTTTGCTCCATATATATTAGAGCTCTGTGGACTCCAGGGAGTATGCTAAGCATGTGTGCACAAGGGAGAAGGCTAGACATGGATGCTAGATGGCCAGACTGGGCTGAGAGCAGTGGCTCATCCCTGTAATCCCAGCACTCCGGGAGCAGAGGCAGGTGGACTGCTTGAGCTCATGAGTTCGAGACCAGCCTGAACAAGAGCGAGACCCCATCTCTGCTAAAAATAGAAAAACTAGCCGGGCGTTATGGTGGGTGTCTGGAATCTTAGCTACTTGGAAGGCTGAGGCAAGATGATCACTTGAGCCCGAGAGTTTGAGGTTGCTGTGAGCTATGATGCCACGGCACTCTACCCAGGGTGAGAAAGTAACACTCTGTCTCCAAAAAATAAAGAAAAGAAAAGAAAAAATGGCCAAATTCACATCTTTCATAAAATGCTTTTTTGGTGGTTGGTTCTGGCCCATCTGTCTAATTTTTATTTTAAAATTAATATCTAAGAGAATCGCATCTCTTCCTCCACATATGGTCTTCGTGTTCCCACTAACCTAAGAGTTTAAGGACAGAGCGAGGAAAAGAAGCAAGACTCATTCTGATTTTAATTACCCTCTAGTTCTTTAGCAGATCTTTCTCTCTCTCTCTCACACCCCCCATACTCAATATATACCCTATACACACATACCCTATAAAATCAATATACTGTTAGCTTACACCATTATTAGCTTATACTAGTAAACTAGTTTAAATTAGCAAAATGGATATTTAATATTCATTTCTTAAAAGGTCTTTCATTCTTTAGGAAGTAAAAATAAAAAAACACAAGGAAAAGAAAAAGATTATTAACATAATTTTGCAACCTAAGCTCCTAAATGAAGTAGCACTATTCAGAAATCAGAATTCCCCACTATTTAGAAATGCATTTTTTAAATATCTGTGAAAGATCCTGTTTCTGATTTGTTTTCCAAATCCCATGCATATTTTAGATGTTGAGGGTGGAGGGAAAGAAAAATTCCAAATATTTAATACAAATTCCACTCCCACCTTAATTTTCCTTCACCTTAAAACCAAGGCACAATGATGTCTTTACCAAAGGGAAGAAAAGAAAATGACAGATTTGAGAGAGGAAGAATGCCCTAAGTTTGTAAATCTTTTAGAAGTTCAAAAACAAGAGAATCTTGTAAATCTTTTAGAAGTTCAAAAACAAGAGAATTAAGAGAGAAAAACTGGACCAAGGAAGCTAGGGTTTCCTAGCTTGTTGGGTTTTTTTTTTGCAGTTTTTGGCTGGGGTCAGGTTTGAACCCACCACCTCCAGTATATGGGGCCAGCACCCTACTCCTTTGAGCCACAGGCACTGCCCCAAAATACCAGTGTTTTTTTTTCTTTTTTTTTGTAGAGACAGAATCTCACTGTACCGCCCTCGCTAGAGTGCCATGATGTCACAGGACTCACAGCAACCTCCAGCTCTTGGGCTTCCACGATTCTCCTGCCTCAGCCTCCTGAGCAGCTGGGACTACAGGCGCCCACCACAATATACCAGTATTTTAAAAACACATTCACAAGACCTTTACTTAAAATATTGCTCATAGACTGACAAAGAAGTTGTTCAATTTTCATTTTTCATTAAAATAGAAGCCAATTTCATTTTTCATTGATTTTGATAAAATTTAGATATGCATGCCCACATCTCCTAGTAAATTAATTTCAATTCCAGGGGGCAGCTGAATTAAAAATCTATAGCTATTCATGGCATCTTTGATTTTTCAAATAAAGTGGTAGGAGAGGGGCTGAAATCGATCAGGCACCACCCAGGGAGACAGAACCCCACACCAGGAGACTGGAGGACACCTGAGACAAAGACAGGAAGTGTGAATGGGACAGTCTGAGACTGGGGACCAAACTACTGCACTGTCACACAGTCACATTCCTCGCAAGGAATTTCTTTCATCCTAGGTCACCACAGAGTTGGGTCTGCCATCTTACCAATCATAGAGGCATTTTTTTCTTTATTTTGTAGAATGCGAAATTCCAGAAGATTGTTTATGACATCTGAGGCCAAAGAAACCCCAAGAAACCAAACTGTGACATTCACCAAACAACTGGCTCACATAACAAATGGTTCTGCTAAGCACAGGCAGTTTTCACACTTCTGTCTGACAGGTCTGATTCTTGAGGAAAGTGTTGAAGTCAAAAATATTTTGGCAGGATGTGATTTTCCCGGAGAAACGCTATTCTAATGAGATGCCAGTTTCCTGATTTAAGGCCCTTAAAAAATAAAATTGTTACAAAAACCCTATTTAGACACCTAAAAAGGGTGTAAGTAAGCATTAACCAGTGTTTTCTCAAAATTATTAAGTTAATTCTAGAGGGAAAACTAATAAAATCAATGCAAAAGTTCCCTTAGTGATTTTTTGTACGTTTTTCCTTCCTCTGTCTTCCCTTCCCCCCAGCAGCACTAAATTACAAAGCAGAGGAATGCTACCTCGGTCATGAAGGGTGCAGCAGAGGGTCTGGTATTCAGGGGATGCTCAATAAATGAGCCAAACAAATCGCCAAGTGAATTAATAAAGACTTCTGGGGAAACCCAAGGCAAGGAGGAGAGTTTTCATGTGCCCTCGTCTTTTTGGAGCCCCTCCTCCCTGCCACATAAATTTTGTCTGTTGTAGGTGTTAGAAATCAGTGTTTCTCCTGCAGTGGAGACTGGACGTGTTCCCATCTGACCTGAGAGGTGTAACAAACGCGAGCACGACTTGCTGAAAGTCAGGCTTGTCCTGGAGAGAATAAGGAAACCACACCACCCGCCAGCTGAGGGGACGCCTTGTCCAGATCAACGCCCAGTCCCCCAGCAGCACTCCCAGTGTTTCTCTCCAGCTGAAGGAGTCAGGCTTTTGGTGTAAGGAGATACTCCCTTCCCCTTACACCAAAACAGTACCACTCAAAGCATGATCAGGGAGTTGATCATTACCATTCCGTGATGCCCTAAGTTATAGGAGTTGAAAATAAGCATTTAGAAGATGTACAGAAAGGTGGCCATTGCCACCACATCCAAGCACGTGACCACAGGCCCAATCTTGCTGAGCCAGATACAAACCTGGCTAGGTGTTGGCCAGCTGGCCTGGGTGGGTTGCAGGTGATACAAGCTGCAGATTGACTGTGGACAGTCAGCCCTGTACTACAATGGACTGGAAACTTGGAAAACACAAAGAGAAAAGTAGTCACTCACCACAGGAGTTTGAGAAGCCCCGTAATGAAGAGCATGTGCCTTGGAGTCAGATAGACCCAGGCATGAGTCTCTGCTCCACTGCTCACCAGACACTGACCTGAACGAGTAACTTAACCTCTCTGAACCTCCCTCCTCTCATCTGAGATGCAGGTTATGTCTCTGCTAAGGGAAAAGCTTCCTCTGTTCAGAAGTAAACAGGGGCACTTGAAATATTTGTTCGATACCGGGGTAAATCCCATACTTGGATATGCCCTGGTTGTGGTTTGTTCCACAGCTACATGGACAACAGCTATCCTACAATAACCAATCCCAGACAATTTCGGTGCTCAGTGGACTGGACGTGGCCACAGTGACCCTGTCATCACTGTCGGGGCCGGACTTAACCACATGTGATGATTCACTCCAGGTCATTGTGAAAGCAAAAACTTCTCACTTGCAACTAACAACAGGTAAAGATCCAGAAACAGCTTTCTGGAACTGCTTTAATGACTTGCAATTGTAAACACAAAAGAGGGTGTCCAGGAAACACGAGAAAAAAGCACTGAATTCATATGGAAAATAAAGGGAAACACACAGATCATGTCAACTAGCATGCAGAAGGGCCATCCTGGCCACTCTGCAAAAGCAAACCCAGAACCTTCTCTCCTTATGGGGAAGCCCACTGCAACCCCTCAGGCGTAGACTCTGACAAAAGCAAACAGCAAATAAAAGTCCCCTGTTACGCTATTTTTGCCTGTGAAGTTGAGCTCTGATTCTTTCCTCCTCGATGTAAGCTAATTCCATCACAGTGTTTCCTTTCTGTTTGTCAGAGGTGCCATCTGGGTAGAAGCCTAATGACATGTCTGTGACACTCCTCACAACAGTTCTGAAAGTTTTTTGCCCTCAATCGATAGGACGATCAGGGACTGTTCTCAAACGGTCACTGGCTAAAAGCAGGAAAGCCCCACAATGCCGAGACTGATTTATAACATCAGCTCAGGCTCCTCGCACACTTCTGGCTCTTGTTTCGCTGGTTGAGTGAGAGGTCACCTGGGTCACATAGGGCCTTACAAGGTTTCTGGGGAGAATAATAGTTTTTCTGTATCCCTTCCTCACAAAAGGCATCTCATCAGCATTACTGTCTGGACATACAAAGATATTTTTCATGGACACAAACAGGCTGGGGTTTTTTTCTTTTTTAAGTGAGAAAGGGATTTACTTTATTTTCAGGCATGCCCACAGCTACAGTGGTCTGTCTAGAAATCCTTGTTAAAAGAAGATTGTTGTGCCAAGCTCACATTCAGAAGTAAGAGCATAACGAAAAAGACCTCAGGTCCTTGACAGTATCTGACATATTACCTAGGAAACTCTGGAGATGGCTTTCATTTTTAGATAAAGGATTCCCCTTTCAGTTAGGAAGTACAGAAGACGACCCAGAAACCATGGATTTTTATCCCAATTTTCTGCTTTGTAAAATATCCCCTTAATGGATTTTTTTTTTCTACTAGCTCCACATTCCCAAAATATACCCAGACACTGACCAAATCCTAGTTTCCCACCCACAAGTACTAAAATACATATTAAAGTGCTCTGGGCATGAGCAAAGCTTCTGCACCGAAATTTGGAAATTTCTGAGTTCCATTCCCAGTCCTGATGGCATTTCTCACACAGATGGTCCTGATGCCATTATTTCAATTACTCTAAGTGCTGCCTCTACAAAATGGACAAGCTGTTTTGTTGGAACTTGTGCTACAAATAGCACAATGACAATGTTGGGAAAAATTCTCAACAGTATTAACTGGCTCACAAAGATTATTCTCCATTCAAGTTGTCCCTAATATGTGGATGCTGTTTTCCAGTGACCCAGCCTCGTAAGCAGGTTTTGCATATCTCTGCAATCTCAGTCCTTAAATGGGAGCAACTGCCCCCTTCTCTAAGTCAGAAAAGTTCAAAGAGAAGGGAACTTGAGGGGGACTCACATCCAGGAAAATATCCCAAGTTACCATCTCCATGCAGGTGAAACCATCGTGGAATGAAAACCATCGTGAAATCTAATCCAGGTCCCTGCATCTAGCTGAGGTGACTGAAGGCTCAAACCCCCATGACCAACATCATCTCCAAAGAGGGAACCAGAATTCCCCGCATCCTAATTTACAACCCAGAGTGTTATTTTTTAAAAGAAAAACAAACTTTAAGGCAACTTTCTTCTGGTTTTATGAACTTCATTGGAATTAACTTGATAAAAAGCCACAAATTAATTAAAAACTGCCTACACCATTAAAATTGGGGCAAATACGGTACACGGGTTACTCCGTAAGGAGTCAGTTAATATCTCTGAAGTTAGGTCTTCAAGATAAGGATAAGTCGAGGATTTAAGTCACAGTGACAACTGTTTTCATACATAGTTTTATAAAGAGGTGGCCAGCACGTAGGGAATATTTTGTAAAATATTCATTACAGAATTTTACAATAAGCTGTTTAGGCAAACATGTAGAAAATATTTTATAAAATTCTGTAAGGAATATGTTGCAAATAAAGGTACTTTTAACTACAATGTCCCATTTCCTCCATGAATGATGACTTTATGGGTGACTTTTGGGACACCTTGTATTATTTCTAGGAATCATTGTGTCAATAGTTGATACAATATAGGAATTTAAAAAGGGATTTGTGAGATACTGAAAGCTTTGTTCTGTATATAAATGTCTACTTGGTCCATTCTTCTTAATACATTTTTTTCTTTTTTTGAGGCAGAGTCTCTGTTGCCCTGGGTAGAGTGCTGTGGCATCATAGCTCACAGCAACCTCAAACTCCTGGGCTCCAGAGATCCTCTTGCCTCAGCTTCCCGAGTAGCTAGGATATCGAGGCACTTGCCACAACACCTGGCTAGTTTTCTATTTTTAGTAGAGATGCAGTCTCGCTCTTGCTCAGGCTGGTCTCAAACTCCTGAGCTCAAGCAATCCTCCCACCTCAGCCTCCCAGAGTGCTGGGATAACAGGCAGGAGCCATAGTGCCCTGCCTTCTACTTAACACACTTTAACCTAAGACCATGCTCTTGCCCAATGTTACCAGAGAGCATCTCTGTGGCTCAGATTAATAGTGGCTCAATCATTAACCAGTCAATCTGGACAAAGTTACTGAACTTCACTCCTTACCCTTCAATATTCTTATTCATCAAATAAACAGAAATAATACCTTACTAGGAGAATGAATGGAGGAAAACAGTAAAACTGAATCTATTAGCTTTATTCTGCACTCAAATGAGTAAGAAATTGTAGCTTCAACATTTCAAAGCGACTTTGCCTTGGGGTAAGAAGAGTGTATTAGTTTTCTATTGCTGCTGTAACAAATTACCACATTAAATTTAGTGGTTTAAAACAATATACATGTATTCTCTTATAGTTCCAATGTGCAGGTGTCAGCAGGGCTGGATTTCTTCTGGAGGCTTCAGAGAAACTTTTCCTCGCCTCTTCTCGCTTCCAGAAGCCACCTGCTTTCCTTAGCTCATGGCTGCTTCTTCCATCTTCAAAGTGCACAGTATTCCAACACCTGGTTCCATCATCAAATCTCCTTTTTCTCCTTCTGATGTCCTGTCTCCCTCTTATAAGGATGTTTGTGATAACAAACACTCGGATAACTAAGATAATCTCCCCATCTCGAAATCCTTAATTTAACAACATCTTCAAAGTCTCTTTTGCCTTACGGGATAACATATCCAGACACTCTGAGGATTAGAAATTGAACATACACAGGAGGCCTTTATTCAGACTGCCAGAAGTAGGGAGACCTGTGGACATGTCTGGCAAGTATTTCATCCAATGCAATAAATTAAACAGCTCCTTTTGGTTGGGTCTTTTTAGGCATCATACTCAGAGGCTCAGATTTCTCATCCTCTTGCTCATCTCTAAGACACTAACTGGGTAAATGAAGAGAAGGGAAAGTTTCTCCATTAGTATGGTGACTTGGGGGATGGAGACCATAAACCAAACAGCATCCTCTGGATCCCAGCTGCCCTCTGTTACAAAGCAGCTAACCTCCTGGCCTGGAGCCACTTCCTGGCCTAGTGACCATGGGAGTGAGACTGGTCCCTGATCCTGGATGTTCCACGGGCATCTGTAGTTGACATCCCTGGCTGGTGCTCAGAGCATTGAGCTGCCACACACCAGCCCCAAGGGTGGCCACAGCTAGCTCTGGTCTCACTGTCCATCCAGTTCCTGGCCGGGGCATACTGCCTCTTAACTCCCTCTGAGTCCTCTCTTGAAGGAATTCAAGAATATCGGGCAGCTTCTGCCACAACACAAGAGCAGAGAGAAGTTTATGAGTGCCCTGGGGCCTCCTGTCACCTGACCTTACAATTTTGTCCTTGTAAGTCACTAGGTGCTCCTTCCAAGTTGGCATGAAGTTACTCCATGTAGCAGTGTCTGCCCAGAACCCACAACAAGAAGTGGGACAAAACTTGCCCCTGCCTTAGGCAGCTCCACGAGCCTGAACAAGGCCTTCCACCCTCAGTTTTCCCCTCTACCTATCTAGTGTGGGCAAGTCCTTCCCTCCCTGTCGGCACCTGCCACTCCACACCTCCAGAGGTAGCATCCCTTTCCCTCCCCTTAAATCTGGACTGAGTCTGTGGCTTTCTTTAACCAACAGAATTTGGTAGAAGCAACATACTTCCACTTTCAAGCTTGGCTTTAAGAGGACTGGCAGCTTCTGCTTTCTCTTTCTTGGAATCCAGCTCCCTGAGGAAGCTCAACCCACCCTGAGACTGTTGCAGGAAGAAGAGGCCCAATGAAGAGAGAGCATCCAGACACCGTATTTAAGAGGGAAAAGGCTTTTATTTCAGCTGGTGGAGCTTACCGCATAGAATTCAAAATGGCCATGCTCTCCAACTGGCTTGCTTTTTCCCTTTTTATCCCCAGCCAAAAAGTTCCAACCCACAGGTACCTTTCTCATTGGTCAGTTTGAATCAAGCAGGAGATGCCGTTCCAGTCCCCACAGAACTACAGGATTTCACAGAATGCAAATTTCCATGTCCAGGAAGTTAAGTCTACAAATTCCTAACAGCTGAGTCACGGTGGAGAGGACCCTGCAGGTGTATCCTTGGCATCTCCTTGAGAAGCCCTGTTCTCCTAGACCTCACCCTTCCCAGGTGTCCTCTCTCAAAACCACCCTGCTAGGACAGAACCCAAACAAGCCCCGTAGAGAAGCCATGTGGAGAATCGCTGAGGCACCACACACGTGAGAAAAAACTTCTTGGACCTTCCAGCCCAGCCCAGCCCCAACACCAGCTGACCACATTGACCCACCAGCACCCAGTGGAACACACCTGCCCAATTGAACTAGGCAACTCACCTGAATCTTAAGAAACAATAAACTGTTGTCATTTCTAAGCTACTAAGTTTGGAGTGGTTTCTTATATAGCAATAGGCAATTAAAGCAATCAGAAAAATAAAAAACAAACTATATATATATGTTAAAGTGTTTCCTAAAAAAATATGATCACAGTGACATAGTAGCAAGGCCTATACAAAATGTGGTAAGCAGCCATTTCAACAGAATTCTCACTCATTTGCAATGGTTTTGTTGTGCTTTGTTTTTTAACTAAATACCTTCCCTTATTTATTTCATCAGTAGCCAAAAACCCTTTTATACTACTTTTTTTCTTCCCCAATTAGCATGCAGGGTCTTCTCTCCCATTAAGAGAAAGTGATATGCAAAGTCACTGGGCCACTGTCTCCAATAACAAACCAAAGTCTTTTGACATCAGTGAGAAAATTCCTCAAGAATGCTAGGGACATAATGCCAATTGTGAAGTGTGAAATTCCAGGGTATTAACCCTTTGAGAGATACTGTCTTGTTCAGCTTTATTTTGGGTGGATCAAAAGGACCGTGAAACTAGATTGGAACATTATGCACAGATTCCATTGCCTACTTGAAAAAAAAAATTATAATAGAAACTTAATCTTGTTAAGATCTCCCATACGTCCTGTATTTTAGCAACCAGGTTTTAAGACAGGAAGGGTCACTATTATTTAAAAGTGGTGTACCACCAAGTAAGTGGGTGATTCAAAGTAAAATCTCAATCTGTAGCTGTCAACCCAGCCTTAACGTTTACCTTGGAAATGTTATTAAATGAAAAACCAATGATAAAGTCATACGCAAATGATACTACCCTGTTTTCCCCCGAAAATAACACATCCTCCGAAAATAAGACCTACTTACAGGAAAGATAAGACTTCCCCTGAAAATAAGACCTAGCGCATCTTTGGGAGCACATCTTAAAATAAGACAGTGTCTTATTTTTGGGGAAACAGGGTATTCCTAACACGGGCGGAGGACTCATGGATTTATTTACTAGATCAGTTTGTTGAGAAAGATGTGAAGGGGGAGAAAAAGAAGACAGTATTTCAGACAGGAAGGTAATAGCCTGAGAAGGGACACAAAGAAAGCAACTTCAAGGGGGGTGGGAAGAAAACCTGGCCTACTGACCCAGGAAGTCTGGAGGGCCTATAAGAATGTGGGGATGAGTAACCTAGGTAACCAATGACCAATAGAAAGATCAATACTGCCCGGAGGCCAGAGAGGCCAATGAAAGACTTGTAGCCAATTTCAAATGGGAAGAGGGTTTATACCCCTCTCTCTCTCTCCCTCTCTCTCTCTCCCCTCTCTCTCTCTCTCTCTCCCCCTCTCTCTCTCTCCCCCCCTCTCTCTCCCCCCCCTCTCCCCTCTCTCTCTCTCTCCCCCCTCTCTCTCCCCCTCTCT